>NC_043992.1:34745229-35045229 GCF_902150065.1 Myripristis murdjan | reverse complement strand
CAAATAGTGAGGCAGCATGCAGTAACAGTTAATATCATCTGAAATCTGTTCCCTCTAATGTACTTGGTCACAAAACAACAAGTAATATTTGGGGGGAAAAATTGACACACTAACCTTTCCACGGGACACTACGGATACTCCTTGTGGTGTTTTCTTTTATTTGGTAAATTCAGTGTGCAAACATTGTGCCAATTAAAATAGATTATTAAATCATTTTCTTAGGACCAGCACTGAGGCCCTGCACACTCGTATTTTAGGACAGGCAATGTGTAAACCTTTCTTGACCTCCCACATGCCAAGAGTTTTTTAGTTGTTGCTTAGAGCCACCCACACAGAAGCAATAGGTATACACATTGCCTTAAACAGACAGACACAGAGAGAGAGAGACGTTTTTCTACTGCTGGCTACAACCCGTGAAATCCCAGTTGGACAATCTATGCCACAATTAAAGTAAGGCACAAACCAGCCTATAGCCCAAAGCGTTATTGAATGCCCACTTGCAGGTTTTAGTTCATTCTCCTACATTGCATGCAACTACTAAAATGCCTAGAAAAGACTGGGTCATGCTCTAGATGAAATGTAGAAAAGCCACAGCGCCACAAAAATAATAGGGAACCCATAACATGGATAATACATCCAGTGCATTTCTCAAGAAAGGATGTAATGGAATAATTCTATTTGGCAAAATTAGTGAAGAACTCTAGTATGGAGCTGCGACAGGAGTTAGTGGTTCCCAGTATCTCAGACACTCTGAATCCCTTATTCACCCGCTGCTTCGAGTCCTCTGGCAGTTGGACCTCGAAACTAGCATTTCTGGTGTTCAGAGGAGGTGGGTCAGCTGAAGATGCGTCAAAGGAGGCAGAGCGAGAGTCCATATTATTGATCTCTGAGGTCGGAGAAAGGTTGACAATCTGCAAAGAGACAAAATCCAACTTGTGGTGGTCTAAACACTCTTAAAACATGTGGTATGAAACAACACAGCAAGGCACAATTTATCTGAAACAAGACACCAGAGTCAAAGTCATAATCCCGTATCACGCCACACTCACACATCTCCATTATAAGCAAGCAAGGGGGTGAATATGCTGACCAATAGCATTCCTGAGCTGAGTGAAAACACTGAGAGGGTGGCATAGAGAGACTGACAAATCAGGAGTAAGAGAGTTTTAAATTCTAATAGAGGTGGACTTACAAGTTGTGAGTGGGAGAGGATCTGGCTGGCAGTGAGGGAGTCTTCCTCGGACGATTCGTCTGAGTCTTCGTGGGTGATCTTGCTGAGGCTGGGCATGCTGCTGGACAGCTGGCTCTCCTCCAGGGGCTGCAGGTCACTCTGGTCCAGACTGTCCATGGAGCGTCTCCGCACACCCCAGTTGAAGTTGTCCATAGTCTCTCCCTGAAAAGGACAACAGCCTTGAGTTACCAGGTGGCAAGCAGCACAGCACAATCTCTTCTGTAACACACACACACACACACACACAAACACACGCGACCATGCAGTGCAAGTCAAGGGAGGGGGCAGTCCTTGGGTGGGTTATTCCCATTTCTAGCTAAGCACTGAGGGAGTACTGGACACACACACACACAGTGCATCCCGACAAGGACATTTTCATCAAGCCAGCTGATCGGAACAGCGTTGATGGTGAAAACATGAAAAAATGTTGAGTGAGTGGACACCCAAATATAGCCGGACTCCTCAAATATTTACAGATTTCAATCCCTGGAGTCTGACTGGAAGTCTTGTTTAACATGTTGGGTGACTACTCGTGCTGAGATGTCGGCCAACTTCTACATTCCACCAAAGCTGCAGATCAACAAATCAAACAAGAAAGGCTTCCTGTGGTGATGACTAGCCTGATATGTACCACCAATGGAGGGCGAGTCATTTTACTCTCTGTATTGCACATTTTGCTTAGGCATTGCATAAAAATAGATTATCTGCTTTGCCTTTACCAAGCAAACTTCAAGAGAGAAAAAAACATAGTTTCTGCATAATCAGAAACTTTCCTCACACCTTGTCAGACTACTGTAGAGCAGAACTGCTGTGGTGTCACTAAAAATATAAAACTGTCTGCACTGCACTCTCGGTAATCCTAGCAGGTTTTTCTAGTTTCTTGACAATCTGAAATTTTAGCAGCCACAGGGAGAGAAGCTGACACTGTGTTCCAGGATCCAAGGTCTGTGGCTTTTGAGTCACAGAGACAGATGAAGGTGAGCAGTAGCACTCAGCCCATCCAAATAATTCACGGCACTTTGTTGTGAAGGATTTCTCAGTATAGTATTTTTTTTTCTACAACAGCAGTGTGCTGAAAATGCCAAGAGAGTAAAGTGGTTTTCAAGGCTGGTTGACTGTAAATATGCATGTATAGCACTTACGGTTAGGATTACATAAACACAGATTTCAGTGTGATGACCTCAGAATAGCTGAAACTGAGCACATCTCCTATCTTGCCACTGGGTGGTGCTAAAATCCCATCTGAGACATTCAATCCACAACTAACCCACACTGGCTTCTCCCTGCTATACTGTCTTATATCTTATTACTGTGGCCATCAACTCACAATTAATCAGTCACTCAATAGCCATGTAAAGTGATTAAATGATGCTTAAGTAAAGTGAACAGCTGATAAAATAATAAGGAAGCTGCAAAAGTAGCTATCCTGGGTCAAGGACTTCATATCTTGCCATATCAGTAATATATCACTGACTAAATAGTCCCTGGTGATCATGTCTATGAGAAAAATGATGGTCTATCTAATACTTAAGGTTGAGTAAATATATCTCTAATATTAAGAGAAAACTGTAGAGGCTACAGTCAAACATGTACAGTATACTGTATGGCATGCACACACGTTGCTACACTTTGGAAACCGGACAGCAATCCACTGTATAATTTGTACTAACACCACAAGTGTCTAAGGAACACAGCAATTAGCATTACAAAATGACTGAACTTACCTGGAGCTCCTAGATGGCACAGAAGAAAACAGAAAAAAGAAACCCCATTACACAGAGCAGGCAGAGCTGACCCGACAAATGATCAGACTGATAGGTTGAGGAACATGATGCTCCATCAAAAGTGATGCAAGAAGGATGATGACTGAGCGGCTGTTTCAGTGTTTTGAGACTTTGAGGTCAAAGAACTTACCTCTCCATCTTCCAGCTCCACATCCAGGAAGTCAAAGTCCCTGAAGACTCTGAACTGCTGCTCTGAGGTGGTGTCGTCCATGTTGTCAGGTTCCCGCGTCCCGTCCTCAGAGGACACCAGGCTGGGCTGGTGCTCTATGAGGTCCAGATCTCCACAGCTGGAGAAGATCACCTATGAGGAGAGAAATACACATTCAAATCGCTTAACATTAAAAGCAAAGTGCTAGAGACTAAAATTGAACGCATTGCTGAATGTGTTGTATCTTACTGAAGGGTTTTTTGTGAGCCCCACTTCTTGTCCACACAAAGATAAGACATTAACCAATTTCTCCCGCGTTCTTTTCTGGAGAGGGAAAGCAGAAATTGGAAAAATACAAGACAACATATTTTATTAGTCACCAGAGGGTAAACAAATTTGTCATCACACATTTTACACAATAAAACTAACAGTCATGCCATCCCAGGCAGAATCCGAGTGAGATGACATAGCCCTGTGCGACATCAATAATAAACATGCCAGTACAAGAAATAAATAACATCAATAAAAACATCATCATCATTACAACCACCACATCACTGACAACAGCCAACATCATCATATCAGCAGCAGCGTTCACTGAAAAAACCCGACTGCTGTAGGCACCAAAGACTTGGAGCATTTGGACCTGCTTGCTGAAAGTACTCTTTAAATTATTCAAAGACCAAAGAGGATGGTCACGTCAGAAAACACCTGAGCGTCCCTCTCATTCTCTGCTCTGTAATGGCCTCCAGAGAGTCTGGGGTCAGTCTAATAATGAATCCTGTCTTCCTGATCACCTTGTTAATCTTGTTCTTGTCCTCAACTATGAGGCTGCTCCCCCAGACAACAGCACAGAACAGGATACTTGCAACAATACTCTGATAAAACACATGGAGCAGAGAGCTGCCGACTTTAAATGACCTCAGCTTCCTGAGGAAAAACACTCCTTTTTAAAGATGGCGCTGGTGGTCTCTGTCCTGTCCAGTTTGTTATCTACATGAGGACCAGGACTATTTCGACTGCCTCTCCTTATTAAGGACAGGGGTAACCTCCCTCAACTTTCTTTCTTCTACAATCAATAATAAGGCCCTTTGTCCTGCCTGCATTAAAATTAAGATGGGCTTCCTCAGACCACCTGATAAAACTGTCCACCCCCTGTTGTTAGACCAAATCATTGTCATTTAAAATATAACTGACTACGGCAGAATCTGAGAATGTGAGAAACAAGTGGCATAATTCTTTACTGTGTCTATAGACGGATATGTGCTGAGTAAAGAGAAACAGAGATAAAACTGCACCCTGGGGCACACCTGTATCAGATGGTATCAGAAACATTACCATGCAGCCTCACAAGCTGAGGCCTAGATGTAATGTAGGACATGATCCATGCCACAGTGGAGCTATTCAAATTAAAATTAAGGAGCTTTTGGCTAAAATGTGAGGTTGTATGTGCTGAATGCACAAGAGATTGAAAAAAAAAAACCCAAAAGATTCTTGTATATTCACCAGCTGACTCCAAATGGCTATAATTCCTGAGTAATATATGGAGAAAAGGCATCAAATATTGAACAAAACTTGGGATCACTGTGGAAAATATCACTGAAGCCTCTCAAACTGGATGAGATCATGCGATGCCACTTGAGCCTTGCAGTTACACACCAACTCCTCTTCACCATGACAAAAATGATTAAATGCACTGAAATGTGACACCCTCATTATCACACCTTATGATTGTTGCATCCACTGAGTCCTCACTCTCAAATCAGCCAAAGCCTGATTGGTGCTTGCCTTTCCTCCTCACCTTATGAGCATCGCTCTGAGAGGAAATAGGAAGAAGTGCTCACCTGTGAAGACTGTGGCCTCTTCCAGCTGACAGGCACCAGGACGTTGTTGGAAGTGGACCCAGAGGAGGTAGAGGAGGTGCTGCGGGTCACTGCTATGGCCCTGCTTTTCCCATCTTGCCCTGGGGAGCCCTGCAGGTCATCGTACCGCCGACCAATCACCGGCGTCTACCAGCATGGACACAAACAAACAGAAATGTGTAGGCAGAAGTCACGGTGAGTCAAGGAAGGAAGAGAAAGTTCCTCTGTGCACAGCAGATCCATGGCCTCGGCTTCTGCTTCCCCTGCCCTCCTGCGGTTCCAGGCTGTTTGTAAAGTGGTTTATCGATGTTTCACAAGCTGGCATTGATTTATTTGAACTCAGAGAGCAGTTTTGAGTCCATGTCTTATCTCGAATGCATGAAGCAAACAACAACAAAAAAATCTTTCTTTTGCTTTTGGAAGCAAACTGTTAAAAGTCTTCCCTTCTCTGAAAACGCCAGTGTATTTGAAGAAAAATCCGTGGTTTATCCAGTGTGTCTCCAGCTTTAATACACTGGCTCTCAGCTATCCACTGGTGTGAACTCACTGATTCACATACAAAGGACGGCAGCAAGAGCTGACATCATTTCCTGCCATTCATAAACCACACAAATAGCTCCCTGTTCAGTTCCCACACATACACCACCCTGTATCTTTGCCATCACTTTCCAACTTTGCATTGCTTGGCTAATTGTGTTTACCTTCCAAGCTTTCAAGCTAATCTCATGGGGTCCGGTCAAAAAAGACAGATCAACAACAAGGAAGGGGAAGAAATGTTTCCTTTCCAAAAAAGCTGAAAAAGACTCTATGTCCACACAACCTCAGCAAGCACCACACCCTGGAAAACACAGGAGCTAAAATACTAGAATAAAGCATTCTGCACGGTGCAGGGACAACAGGACCTCTATCAGAAGAACACAGTAGCACAGCACATACAAGCACACATAGTATCAGGAAAACAGGACCTAACACAATATTTTAAGACATCAAGCTATATATATATACCTCCATGCATATTTTATGCTTATTTTATGCAACAGTCAGATAAAAGTGAGAGGAGCAGGCTCTGACCTCAGATATGTCAAAGTGGAAATCCAGCGTTTTCCCAGGCAGGGCCTTGGAGGACCGGTCCCAGACGCGGCTGACGTCCTCGTAGAAGAGGTCACTCTGCGGGGACGAAGGCTGCACTAGACTGGCCGATCGAGAAACCACCAGCTTCAGGATATTTAGCGCTTCCCTCCAATGGGCAGTCTATAGTCAACACACACACATACAGTACACACACACACACACACACACCGATGCAGCCACGCACATCAACAAAAAAACAGCACATGTCAAGAAAGAACAACCACAAATGCTTTCTGTATATTGCAATTGGTTTATCTTACATCCTAACTATTCATATTTGTAGAGATTAAGGTGTTTTGACAGGCACCATAAAGAAAGTCCTGCAAGAAGCCAAATGGATTCAGTGTAAGAGTGAAGAAAAAGGCCTGCTCTGCTGCAGAGAGGCTGGCTGTTTATAGAGTTAGACTGGGTGTGCCTGCAAATTTACTGCTCCAGCACAAGAGTGACTTTTTGTTTTTTTCCCTCCTGAACAAGGAAGAAGGAAATACAACATACCCTTTCCCTGCTGCCTAAAGATTTCCATTAATCACCTCATATATACATATAAAATCTAGGTGACTCAAATGTGTACATTACCCATCGGAGAAAGCTGCAGCACAAATATCCTACACACCATAATCAAAGCACATTCAAAGTAATTATATGACCTATAATGATGTGTCTATGTTTTATTTTAACTCACCTGGACAAATTTCTCGATGGTCTTGAGCACCTCTATGTTGAAAGGTTTGGCCTGAATGCCGCTCAGGTCCATGTGACTCAGGAGACTGTAGATGATCTGTAGAAGTGTCTGCTGCATGCTGGGAAGACCTTTGTCCAAAAGCTGTGCAACAAAATGAAGTGACAGTCTTTTTAATGTACACTGCAAAAAAAAGAAAAAAACCTCCACCTCATATTCAGTCGTAAAATCTTGTTTTTCTTAAAAACAAGAGAAAACAATCTCTTTTTTGAAATTATTAGTGATGAAATTATCCCACTTGAAGACATAATTTACCAATACAGACCAAACTATGTATTTTAGCATCCATCTAGTTTCTTTCAATGTTTATCACACAGAAAGCATAGCAGCAAGATACAATTAAAAACAGATGCATGCTTGATTCTTGGCAAAATGGAACTCAGTTATTTCAGATTTTTCATTAAGTGGTATCTGAATAAATCCTGTCGAATTTTCTTTTCTTTCTTTTTTTTCTCTGTGCTTTCGGGAGCATTTGAACGACACTCGTCACTTTTCAAGAGCGGAAACTGCACATGGACATTAAGAAGAAGCTCACATCCATGGATTTCAACAAAAATATGATCAGGTACAATACGGCGGCACAAACCTCTGCCATGTAGGTGACCAGGCTGAGGGTGATGTCAGAGAAGGCTTCGTGAAGATACCGACACACCACGTTGACCCAGGAGAAGCAGTCTCGTGTGTAGGAGTGCGTTTTGTACAAGGTCATGACATGAGCGAGGTTGGAGAGTTTAGCGTTTTTCTCCTCAAGGCAAACCTGTGGGGAAAACGTACCAGTTTAAACCATGCAGAGATGTTTGTGTGACATGTTTGTGTTATTATGAGAGTGGACGTAAATATAATGGGCGGAAACAAACCTGGGATATCCTCTCGGCAACATCTTGACAGAACTGCGTTGGGCCATCAAAGTTCTGTACGAGATGAGGGAGCAGGCAGAGCACATTCAAGGGGAAACCTGCGGGGTGGAACAGAAAGATTTGCCTTGTGTTTACACTTAATATTCACAGTGAAAAATCCAATTGGAAAATGTTCACAGGCTTGTATTTTGCATAAATGTAAAACAACGTGAATATGGTGTACTAGGTTTACACCAACATACTGCGCCAATATTGGCCTTTTATTAAAAATTGAGTATCAGGCAGGCAAGTCATCCACTGCCAATGTGATGGAGGTTCGTCTGTGATCATAGCTACAAAAATACGGAAATTGTTCAACCATGCTTTTGTATTTTGGATTATTCATTTAAAGGCCAAATGTATCCCAGACGTTTTCCAACCATTGACAAAGTGTGGTGAGTCATCCCTGGTAAAGAATGACTCACCACACCTGACATCATTTCACAAGAATGATAACTGACAGCCTAAAAGAGGAGATGGCTTCCTATGCCACAACAGTTTTTTTTTTTTTTTTTTTTTTTTTTTTTTTTGAAGAAAATGGGGGCGCCAAGAGTGGGGAGGCCTGCTACAGAAATAGTGGACGTAACATTATTTTTAGCCAACTCAAGTTATCCTGTTATGACACAGTGCACACAAAGGAAAAGCCTATCTGTGAAAGCATGGGTCAGTAAATATCCAAATAAGTTTATTTCAGCCTGTTTGTGCCAGGATCAAACTCTTTTAGTGGGAAGTGTTGTTAGACTGCATTTGTCCCAAAAGATTAAATTGCAGCTTGTTGCACAATGGTCTCCTAAAGCCAGCTTTTTCAATACTGAACCCATGAAAAGATGTTGGTATCTATCAGCTCATCATACTTCATATTGATAAAATATAAGGGTTAGAATAAAAATACTGAGGTTACCCTTTAAGGAGCTGCTAAACCACCTAAAAAGTATGGGTCTCAGTGGAGAGAGTTGACAATGTTTTGATCTAAATCTATTTCCCAGGTTTTCTCACCCTACTGAGAAATCTGCTGGAAACATTGAATACTTGTAATGCATTAGCATGAAAATAGTCACATTTACTGAATACATAAAAGATACTGAATATCATCATCATAAAATAGCTACTCATGAATTCAGTCTAAAAATATCAGCGTCAGTCAGATCCTCCAGCGTACCTATGGCTTGTGACGTGTCCACCACAGGCACTCGTGAAACAGGTGTGAGCTGGCAGAAGAGCTGCAGGGTGAGGTCGGTGGTGGACAGAGAGGTGAAGCCCTTCAGCAGCAGCTGCTGGAGCCCGGTGAAGCTGCTCCACTGCAGCTGACTCTGCAGTTTCTCCAGCTTCTCCCTGTTCTCTTGCTTGTCCAGCGAGACGTGGCCCAGCAGCTTGTTCAGCAGCCTCAGGGACATCTGATACTCAAACTCAAAGTCTGACTCCATCAGGGACACTGCCACCCAGAAGATGGTGGCCAACAGGTTACTGGGGTGGTTGATGTTGGTTGGGTCGGTGATGTTGTCTTTAGAGGCGGACGGGCTGCGGGCCTTGGCTAAGCCACCCTGGTGAACACAGGCCTGGATACGGTCCATTGTGGCGCTGCGAGGCGGGTCGGAGAACCTGTCTGCCTCCCCAAACTTCTTGGGGACAGAGGAGCTCCTCTGATGTCGGCTCCTCTCAATTCCTCTAAGATTGAGCTGCCCTGTGCTCTTTCTGTTGCATGTCAACTTGCCATTGGTGAGGAAATCTGGAGATGATGCTCTGAAATACAAAAAAAACAATGCATCAAAGTCCCTGGATCTCAAAGTATAATACCCACTTTCTTTAAATATGAAGATATCCAGTAGACACAAACCTTGTCAAGATAGCCATGAGATCACTGTTCTTGAGACACTCTGCCAAGTTATCCACCACAGACTCGAGTGTGAGTAACACCTCCATTACATAGCCCTGAGAGAGAGACAGAGAGAGAGGCAAGTCAAGCTGCTGCGAGGGATTTTCTTGTTGTTGTGAATTTGGCAGCATTTAATTGCTGGCAAAAAAAGACGCTGCCTTTATAAAATGGAGCCCTAATGACCTGCTTTGCGCTTTTACTGAGGATTTGCAAGTTTTCAAACTGCATTTGTTGTGAAAACTCATGGATGCCTTGAGGGAAACTGTTAAGATGCACATCAAAAGCAGAGCAGAAGTAAAATAATGATAGATCTAGACTGAAAGAGGTTCTTGAAGATTGTTTTTACCTCCGCCAGTGAAGTCAGAAGAAAGGTATTGTTTCACCCTGTCTGCTCATCTGTTAGCAAAATATTTCAAATAGCAATGAATGGATTTGGATGAAATGAAACTGGTGGTAAAGTGATAGTCCCAGGCCTAAGGATCATTTCGTTAATTTCCAATGAAACTGACCTAGATCTAGGATTTCTACCCCTAGATGATTTATTTTCTTCAGCCGTAACAATGATGCTTCATACATATACATTCATAGGAAAGTCTGACCTCCAAGCTTGCTGCTAGACAGTATCACACTCACATAAAATTTTCTCTGAAAATCAAACCCTGAAGACAAATAACAAACAAAAACAGCCCGTTGTGGAGGCTGCAGCTTTGCGGGAGAAATGTTCAGCGTTGGCAGAGGTTTGAGCTCTGCTGAGTGCCTTCTAGTATAAACCACAGAGCTGATGGGCATTAGGCAGAGATAAAGAAGAAAAGAAGAAATTCCTACATGGATTATCCTTAAGTACATGAGCTCAGTTATACAAAGTGTGAACACTCCCACACACACGCATGCACACACAGACACAGACACGGAGCACTGACCTGCACTTCTTCTCCATGCTCCCCCACCACTTCCACCAGCCTCGAGAGCAGATCGGACACAGCGTGGGCTGAGATGGGCTGGCGTAGAGCTCGAAACACCTGGAAGGAACGGCCGGCGTAGTGCCGCGATGAACTGCACAAGGCAGTCTGCAGGGCCACGTCGCTGAGCTGCTGCTCCAGGTGGAAATCTGGTCGGAGCAGGAAAAAAGATGAATGTGGGATAATTCAGTGGCAAAGATATTGCATTTTAATGTTGTTTGCTGCTTATTAAATTTGATAAAGGTAAATTAGATAAAGGTTACCAGACGTTTACCTGACTTAGACTCTCTGAACACAGATATCACATGTCGCAGAAAGTTGCTCAGCTGCTCAGTGCTTTTGGAGTTCTGGTTCTTTGCTGAAATGTCCTCATGGCACCACAGGGGCCCGTAGGCTCTGTAAAAAACAAAGAGGAAAAACAGTTTCTCACTGACAGAACACAGTAGGTAGATTTTGTGATCAAATGAAATACCGCTCTCATGTTAGCAGTGGAAAAATAAGATGAATATGTAAATGATCTACAGAGCAGGACCTGCACTAAGCCTAAACTCAAGAGTTGTCATGCCTCAAAATCCAGTACTCTCAGTGTGTAAACTGGCAAAAGCTACAGCAATTAAATAAAATCTCAACAACTCTTGGATTTGCTTGATTGTTGTTTTAGTTAAAATGCCCACTGTGTGTAATTTATCATGATTATAGCCACTTGCACTGCCTTGTTTAAGCTATCTGATAAATATCATGTACCAAGTCCCGTAAGAATATTGCACTGTGCACACCAGACCACTAGGTGGCAATCTGTACCAAGCAGTATGAAAAAGGCCCTGCATTCGAAAGACAACAGCATGCTGAATGTTTCCTTTATGCCATTTGAGTTGCATGAATCATAATGATTTTGTAAAACACTTCTGGCTTGCCTGAAGATTTTTTTTTTTTTTTTTTTTAGTTTTTGTTTGTTTTGTTTTTTTGCT
The DNA here is from genome assembly GCF_902150065.1 of Myripristis murdjan. Lineage (NCBI taxonomy): Eukaryota > Metazoa > Chordata > Actinopteri > Holocentriformes > Holocentridae > Myripristis > Myripristis murdjan. Next base: position 35,033,638 of record NC_043992.1, on the reverse strand, counting down.
TGAGTGAACCTCGTCCACTTGACTGCTCTCTCCAGCAGGGGAGTTACATTTTGGCAGCAGCACTCGCCACAGTACCTTGTAGTTAGGAACTCGATGAGCTTATTAGTCTTCTCATCCATTTCATTGGAGGCCACCAGCTCCTCCACCTCCTGGGCGATTTCAGGCAGGTTGTTGCTGCTGCCCCCGAGGCTCAGACTGGATGATGTGGAAGAGGAGCTCAGGCCAGAGTCCGGCACAGGAGACACCTGGCACTCCCGCAGGAAGTCAAAACTGCCTCCTAGACACAACAGAGAAACAAAGATATGTGGCAAGAAAAAAAAAAAAAAAACATTCATATGGATTTATTTTAGCTAATTGCAACAGTGAGGCATCCAGAGAGCATTAGGAGTTACTCTAAGTCGAGAGGATGTGGTGAGCAGCATGACCTGTGGCTTGGCATCTCTGGAATTTGAATCCAATTAGCCCTGCCTGCCGATGGTACTTACTTTGTGTGATGGAGCTGTGAGGTGAGACACATTTAATTAATAATGCACTACTCAACTATGACACATAATATTCCTGTGATGACAACTGAGTAATTCTTGAAAGGATGCGTATAATATTTCACTGTATTATGGTATTGAGCTTCAACACGTCCACACACACACACACACACGCAGTTAAGGTTCCCTACTGCGAGGCGTTTAAGCAGCATTCACTGCTTTTAGTAAAGGGCTCAAAAAAGGAATCCCACCATAAACATACTCAGTCTCTAATGACTCTGACCTTAGCCTTCTGAGTTGAAATGGGGATTAAAATGTAAAAAAGACTGAAAAAACTGCGATGTTTTCTTGGCATCTTAATATGATATGAAACAGAGATGTTATTATTGTGCGGTAACATTTTTAGTGATATCACCATTTCTGGCAAATTGCATTCAATTAAAGAAATGGATAGAGTGTACTCCGAACATTTTTAAATGTCTAGACATTTGCAAAACAAATTACAGAAGGAAAAAAAACAACAAACCAACCACTCCTTGCCGTTACAGATGGCCCCATTTTGGGCAAGAGGATAAAAATAGCAGAATGGAATGCTTTAATCAAGACCTTTGATGTCCATAATATTGCTTTTGGCACGGTGTCCAAATATTTTCTACCCAGATAAGAAACTTATCTATCCTGTACAAGGAATGCAAGCCATTCCCTCCTGATGTTCGAGTTTATATTCACCGGACCAAAGAGCACTGTGTCACATTTCAAGCTGTCATGGCGAGTGAACCCTGGGGCAGCCAAACCTTTTATGAAAGTGTGAGTACACACAAAGAGGAGAAAACTCACATCAACAAAGGAATCTGTTTCACAGCCAAAAACATAAGACACAGCCATGTTTTTTTACCTGAAGATAAATACTCTGGCTGAAGGCTTGGCTTGCAGGTCAGGGTCTTGCTGCCATTGATCTCCCGTGTCTGCAGCAGTACAGAGGCGACGACCTGGAAGTTGTTGTTGCAGGATAATGTGATGAGCAGGTGGAGGAGGAGACGTTTGCTGTGCTCAAACACCTCGGGCCGGTAGTGATCCATACCTGGACAGAGAATACAGCATCTTCAGTCTACACAGATGATAGGAGGCATTTGTTTCCTTCCCAGTTTCACATTCTTGAGTTTAAGGCCATTTATCAAAATCAGACCTAAAATTTACTTATCTTTGATGAAGGACAGTATTTCTACCAGGACAGAGATTTTAAACGGCTTCACCAAGTCTCCAAATTGTGTGTGTTTATGACTATAAAAATAGTCGATGTATTGTATTGTACTGAAAATACGTGATAAATTGGTATTTCAGTCAAACTCATTTCAATCAGACTTAACTGTGGCCTTAACTTCTCCATGGCTCTACACTAAAATGATCAATGTCCATGACTTACCGTATGTAAAAGTAACACAGGACTTTTTTCAGATCAGATTATATATATATAATATGTTTGGTGAATAACTAGTAACTTCTTTTTAAATAATCCATTTTTTTTTTTACCATGCAGCCGTTTAACTGTCGCTTTGATTGCCAGTAGCTAGAGTTGAATAATCAGCAATTTTGAAAATTTTAATGTACTGATGAGAGGACTGGGTTTTTAGTTATGCTCTCTTTTTGATCACGTGTATATTTATTGTCTTCTACTTTAAACTGTACATTCTGCGTAATTCAGTCATTGCACTGTAAGTCATAATGATAAAACTCAAACTCTAAAATCTGACCCTGTTTCACAGTGACATTCATGTGAACTTACCCAAAAAGAGGGCATGTAGCAGTAATGGCAGGTGCAGCGCCCAGTCCTCTCTCACACTGTGGTCCACCACCATCTCTGTCATGAAGATGACTGCGATGTTACACCTATGACAACCACAAAAAAACATAAATATATTTATATGTACCATAGCAGCTCAGTGCTTTCTTGTCTGGGTTTAAAACTATGCCTTTTGTCTGTAATGTTGTCTGTAACAGTGTCACCTGTGCAGTGGTCCTCTTGGAGTGATGGTTTCTGGCAAGAAGTCCACCAGTGGGGCCCAGCAGCCTCCGTTCAGAGGCATGGGCAGAGGGTGGGGCTGATTGGTCTCCACGACAGTCATCAACCAGCTGGCGTACGGGGGCAGAGGCTCACCTAAATCATAAAAAAATGGTTTTACTGTTGACATTTATCCCACCAACAAATGGCACATCTCAGTAAAAACAATGGCAAGACCCAGTTAAACCAATACAGTGGTCCCTCGCTATAACGCGGTTCACCTTTCGTGGCCTCGCAGTTTCGCGGATTTTTTTTAGTGCAATTTTGCATGCTTTTTTTTTTTTTTTTTTTTACAGCGCATTGTGTTCTGCGTCCTGATTGGCTAAGGGACTGTAGACCAATGTCAATCAATCTCGTGCTGTGTCTCCTGTACAGTACAGAATGCGTTCATTCTATAATACTGGACTTATTTTTCTACGAAGGTTTGAACTTTGAGAGTTTAAACAAGAGAGAAAAGTGAGAAAATGTTAATGCCTGTCTGAGAAAAGTGTATAAAGTGTGTAGTGAGGGGTTTTACAGCCTTAAAACATCTATAATAATTGTAAAAAATAAAGCTGACTACTTCGCAGATTTCGCCTATTGCGGGTTATTTTTACCAAAACTATGTTGGCCATATTGGTTTATGCACAAAAAGAAAGTACATTTTGCAGCAAAAAGCATGTGGAAATTATATAGAAATGTTATCATAAGTGTTATCATTCAATAGCTTGTCCAGCAGACTCCAGATGTAAAATGTCAAGCCAAACTATTTGATAGCCAAATTCGATGGTTAATCGCTATATCGATGACCCAGCAGTCTACTTATTTTTCTGGGTTTTCCAGAGCTGGAGATGTGCGGCATGTACACGCACAAAGGAATAGCACGTCACTCTCCAAAAGAAACATGAATAAGCACCTAATTTAACTACTTATCTCAATATGCTAATCAGTCATCTCATATCATAGCTGGGAGTTAAAGAGGTTTGAGACTTGCACAGAATGCTTTTCAAGTCATTACAGCTCACATCCGGCTACAGCACCAATGCAGACCAAGAGAGCTGAACAAAGCTGCTTTCGGGTCACTGGCAGCAGCCTGGGCTACTTTTATTTCGGTGCCAGTTCTCACAGAAGGCTCCGAGACCTCCAAGCCACTCTGCACTCCTCATGCATTATCAATGACACCATCCCAGCCACCATCCTACCCTGCAGCCCAGTCAGCATGATCCACACTCACCACACTGTAAGAGCCACAGTTTTTTTCATAGGGTGATATGTGCACTGCAACACTCACTCTTCTCCTCGTCGTAGGATCCTCCCGAGCTGTTGCTGTAGCGAGACTCCAGGCGGCTGTGAGCTCGCATTATGTGGCTTAGTCTGAGATCAGAAAACAAGAATTAATCTTGGCTGCTGCTAGTGGTTTGGAAAAAAAAAAAAAAAACAAACCTTCTTTAGTGTCAAAATCTCCTTGCCTACCTCTCCTCACTCTCCTTTGCAGCTTTAGTATCATCTGTGTCAGGAAAGTTCTCCTGGCCAGCAACGACGGTGTTGCTGCTGGATGTGGTGCCTAGATATTGACCAGAGCAAAAGATGAATGTTTCATGTTTGGAAGCCTCGTTTGTCTGTGTAGACACTAAGCAGCTCCACTGCAGCAGCTCTGGGTTAAAATGCCTTGCTCAAAGACACCTGGATGCACAGTTCCTAGTCTAAGTCAAATGAAAAATTCAGTGCCTTCCTTACAATTTTTGATGATAAAATGTTTAATTTCCATTACCTGTATAAACATACCATAACATTTTTTCTTTACCAAACCTCAGATTCAGAGGTTTTATTATACTGTTGAATCTATTCTATATGTATTACTCTGGAGGGGGTAATGAAGATAACACAAACACAATGGAAAATAATATTTCAAGCAGTGAGAAAACTAGTTAATTAGATAGATAGATAGATAGATAGATAGATAGATAGATAGATAGATAGATAGATAGATACTTTATTCATCCCGCAGGAAATTCACATTTTTTCAGCAATTATTTTTTTTTTACTGATGCTGACAAAATTCTATTATATGACCACTGGCAGTTCCCAGAATTGAATTCCCTGACTTTCATAACCCGCGGGAAACCTGTGGGTGGTAGTTATTGAGGGAAAGCACAATGCTTCAAACTCACTTTTCCCCTGAAAAAAACATCAGGAATTCGAAGTGACAATCGTCTGGCGAGCAGCTGTCTTGTCTAACTAGGCAACACACACAGTCTGACAGGGTATAAATGAAATGAACGTGTGCAGAGTACCTGAGGCGGCTGCCGAGGCCTTGCTGGTGGCAGTGAAGCGATAGAAAGGAGGGCTATCACAGTGCTGCACCACAGGATTGACCGGATCAGTCTGTTGTAACTCAAATATCAGCTCCTCCATGGTTTGGATGGTGTTGTTCCGACACAGATAGATTACTACCTTCTTGATCTGAACATGCAAACCACGGAGAAAAGAAAAAGAAAAACACGGGCATGAGCAACATTATCAACTAGTGCAGAAATTCTCAAACTTTTTCATGTCACATTTTTTAATCTTCATGTTTACATCAAACCCTGTTTCCCATTTGAAGTATTGAAGCAAAAATTAACTTTCATAGTTAATTTTGTATCATTATTTGTGATGAATTTTTGCTTTTCTGCATGTTGCATGTGCATGTACAGTGCATGGGTGTATTTGTGTGTGCAGACTGTGGCAACAAACTTCCCTCGGGGGAAAATAAAGTATCTATATCTGAATTAAATTATAGGGACATGAAACTACTCCTCCTTTGGCTGTGGATCCCCTGGAGGCCCCTGGAGGACCCCTGGAGGTCCTTGGACCCCAATTTGAAAACCACTGGGCTATAGAGAATAGCTTCAAGAGTTCCTGAATGATAGGGTTTTTTAGACTTACATAGGGCAGCAGGGTGGTGTCACTGCTGACGCCGCACAGGCTGATGAGAAACTGGAGTGTGGTTCTCAGATTATTGCTCCACTTCTCATTGCTGACTAATGCATTCCAGGCATTTTCCATCTCTGGTCCAGGTACATCGTCCCCATACTTACCCACAGAGCAAAAAAAAACAAACAACCAAACAAACAAAAAACACAGCAGATAGTATCATGTTAGCTGTCCAGTTTGTCCGACCTTAGATGACTTGTGTCATATGATCTGAAAACTGATTAGGCGTCCCAACGTGACATACCTTTGCAGTCATGTACATGAGGTTGTTGAGAACCATGGATGTGGCATGCAGGGAGCCCCACCCGGTGCCCTTCAGCTGGTGGGACCCCGAGCTGTTTGTGCGACTGGAAACCTCATAATCCGGGTTGCACTGCGTGGCGGCTGGCAGCAGCAGGCCGCTATCCACCAGCTCGATGTTTGTGAGCCATGGCAGGAGGTAGGTTAACATGATCTGTCTCCCGTTGGGATGGGTGGTGGGGAACCTCTGGCTAACCTCTGGGACAGACAGAGGGGAGGCAATACTAACATCAAAATAACATCAGTGGGGGCTGCGGTGTTTACATGCCGCGTGGAAATCAAATACATATACTTGCATTCACCATAATTGCCGGTTTTAATCTGATCCACATACGAATTCAACTTAAATCCGGGGGAGTCGCTTAGAAATTAGATTTCACTGTTGCTGTGGTTAGTGGGAGTCTCCATAGATACAGTACGTGTTTTGGTATTGGGAGGGGCTTCCACTCCCACTCCCCAGACAAGTCTTCTTTGTAAGATGAGCAAACAGCATTTAGTGGGAAACCAGAAGAAGATGACAAGCCTGTAACAGTGCAGGCCTGTACACTAAAATATCATGACTAATTCTACTCCAGACACGCGCACACACCTGAGAATAGAGGAAGTGTGAGCTCAGGGTACATCCTGGCCAGCTGGCTGGAGAGTTGAGGCAGGGAGACGCTGTAAAGGGGTGGCAGTGGTCCGTGGGTGCCATAGAGGATGCTGCTGGGCTTCTGCTCTGCGATCTTCTTAGAATATACAAAGAGCTTAGCTTCAAGAATCTGTTGAAACAAAGGGAAAAAAATGTCATTTACGCTGCCTTAATTAAAAATAACTACACACTGAAGGACAGCTGTGGCTGATTTCTCACCTGCATTAGCTGCATTGAAATCTCATAGATTTCTCTGTTGGTGTCTGACGCCTTAAAAAGCACCAGATTCAGCAGTGTCACTATATCACATGGGTAGTTCCTGCAAGCAAGAGAACAAAAAAAGAAGACAAAAAAAAAAAAAATCACTAGGAAGTAAAGTATTATGCATTAAGAAATGTTGTTGAGTGTAAAGAGTGGCTTATGATGCATGTACCAGATGCCGATGAGGCTAATGTTTTGGAGATAAAACAAGAGAGGAGGCCCTATCTCAGATGAATAGTGAGCTCTTTAAGAGGATTAGCCAAACCGACGCTTTGAAGCCTAAGCTAATTTGCCAGGGCTTTCCACACTTGGGGAAGAAATCTGAAAGATCTAGAGCATTTCTAACCTAATTAGTAAAATCATTAGTGAGCTGCATCTCAAACAGATGAAACGCAAACAAACAGCCGAGTGGACACTGTAAACTCCACAAAAACAAATGCCTGTGTTATAAAAGATCAGAATATAACTGGTTATGATGCAAAACATGTACCCAGGCATGTGATGTAACTCGATGAGCAGGTGATGGAGAGATTGTGAGGTTTCGTACCTGCTGCCACAGACAGTAGCTATGGCTTTGAAGCAGCCCGAGGCGAGCTGGTAGGAGCCTGTGTAGCAGCGATCCACAGCCCAGTTGAAAAGGTTGACCTGGTCGGGGTTGAGCTCCAGGAGCAGAATGACCACCTCACAGCCAAGCTGGTGAACCTGAGTCCGGAGGCGGTACCACACACACACAAAAAAAAATAAATCAGTCTCACCACTTTCTAAAAAGTGTCCCAAGTATTCCTGATTTCACAATTAAGATTTTGTGAAGCTACATCTATTTTGAAAGATGAAGGTATTCGGTGCAAAAGTGCCAGAAGCTAGCTCTTCAACACCAAAAGAAAAAAAACTGATAAATTACATTTGCTGGGCAACATGCCAAGTTAATGCTATATTCATCCCAAGGCCATGAAATGTAAACATGAGGGCACAAACTGAAAGTCAACTTTGCTCTGGACAAAGACGGAGTAAAATAAACACACATACACAAAGGCAGGTGCTTCATCTTGTATCACAGTAAATCGAAGAAAAATAAATTGTGCAAATATTTTTAGAAACAAAGGCCATTCTTCACGACTAGACAGTATTTTGGCAAGATAATGGTGAGTGGTTGGCAGGGACCAGCCTTGGTTTCTTATAAAGCAAGCCTCAGCAAACTATCAGAGGGGCTTTTTGGGTCAGTCCTTTGTTTAAATGCACCATGGTGGTAAATTATTGGCCACATACCCGCTGATCCTGGCAGGCTAGTATATTATCCAGCCACTTATAGAGGTATCCATCTGGAGAGAGGCCAACGTTATCAAACACTGGCCCGCAGCACAGCACAGCAGACATAGCCTGTAAGAATAAACAACATGGCACACATCCCTCTCAGACAGACAGGCAATAATTTCAGGCAGCTATTCTATTATGGCAGTGGAGTTGTTTATGACTTTATTCACATAAAAAAAAAAAAACACTTCCTGTGGAAATAAATTGCAGTGACTTTAAATAGACAGAGCCAAAATCTTTGTCGGGAGTGGTTAGTCAACAATGCTGACATGACACAGGTTTGAGTCTCTAACTCAAACGGGCTTTAAGCACAACAGTGAACTGGAGCAGCTCTTGCACTTAAAGCTACACAAGGCATGTTTTCACTTTGGTGGCTCTGAGTGCAAGCAAGAGGTTTGAAAAATCTGACGTTAAAGAAATCACGTACCAAAAGGGCAAGAGCAGCAAAATATTACACGCTGCCAAGTCCAGCTTTCTCTGGATGGAGGGCTTGCTCACTGCTGTTTAGAAAGCAGTTTGTATTTTGCTCTTAACTTTCTCTCTGTGTCATTTCCTTCCAGCACCACAATTACTTTCGGGAAAAGCAAAGCAAATCCACAGGGTCTCAATTAGGGGTGGGACGCTCTTCCCTGCGACAGGCCCATTTTGCAGTTTAGTCTGATAAGATGGGTGTGTTTTTACATACAAAGCCTGTCTAGGGTAGCTTGAGTAGTTTCACAAAATCTTGATGCGTGTGTCAAACCTTCACACCCACTCAGCAGTATCAAAGTTACATGCTTTCACTTCTTATAATAGGTACGCAAAATGTTATGTGCGTAAAGCCTTTGTGTCCAGTCAGCAGCATCAAATTTACAACTTCTCATTTCTCTAAGCCTTCAAAGTGTACAATATGACTTCCAGCTGGGCCTATAAGAACGCTACTGTGTGCCACGCTATGCTGCGCTTCAATTTTCACCTCCGTGTAGACTTGTTGAGCGAGAGAGCGGCGATGTCAAGTCAAAATGAGACCCAGCTGGACGTGTTCAAATTTAGCACAATGGCTAAACAAAGTAAATATTACAGTTTCATTCTGCCGTCGACAGAAAATTCATGGATTATTTTCCAGACATATGCTTTGTGTTTTGATAGTCTGACCAACCCCAAATCCCATGCCAAGAAATATCAATCTCCTCTCCTAAGCATGGAGGGGAGTGTCACTGTTAGAGTTTGGGAATGTAAAAAGTCTGCAGAGAGAGTGTTTACCTTCAGAGCACAATACTGGTATCGAGTGATCTGGTGGTTCCTGTCACTGTAGCGGTCAAGTGGGGTGAACATAATGCTGAAAGGACCAGCCCACTGACTGAAGAGGATGAAGAGGTGATGCCGAAGGCTCTGCTGTGGGAACAGGAAACGCCTGTGGTGCACTGAGGGAGGGACACAAGCACAGAGCCTCTTACTGAGATAGTTGAGAGTCAACGGAAACAGTCAGGTATCCCAAACACTTCCCAAACTACTAAAAGGGCATCTTCTGGGAAAGCAGTAATAAAGTGCTGTTCCCCCCCCTGACAGATTACTTGCCATTCATCAGAGACTCCTGAAAGCCTGACTATCCATGAGTCATCATCTGCTCTTGCCTCCTCCATCCTTAAGCTGCACTATTTTTGGAGCTACTCCCCTTGGGCTATGTCCAAATCAAGATCAATGTCAAGAGTCTTGTGCTCCATGTGTTGTACTAGCTCTGGCCAAACTGAAGCCTGTTTCATAATTCACAATCCCCACATGGCAGAAAGGGACATTCCCGGCTGGATGGTATTAGACAGACATCCATATATGAAAAAAAAAAAAACATGTACTGTTTTTAAAATCTGCACTCTTTATGGAACAGCCAGTTAAAACAATCTATTCTGTTTACCTGGCACACACTGGATGAGGTTGGCCACCATGGCGCTGAAGTGAGCTCGAATGTCCTTGAGTATATCTGCATCTTTGTCATTCTCCGCTTCCAGAAGCATCCGGGTTAAGTCCACATATTCCAGGAACAGAGCGCCCAGGGCCAGGGTGTCACGTTCCAGAGCCCCATTTGTACTGTGGGAAATGATAGAGGAGTCCAGGAACACAGAGAAACAGGGAAATGCCCAATGAAAGGAAAACAGGGCCACACAGAACAGCAGCACTTTCAACTCCTCTGTCAGTGTTCGTCCAAACTCAAATGGCGCAACGGCAATTAACCAATAAGGTGATTAAAAAAAAAAAAAAAAAAACAGCGTCTAAACAGTGTTGTAATTGGAGTTGTTTGTGATTAATACCAGTGACCCCAGTGTAATCTGATTTGTACTCCTAAGTGTGGGGCCACATTGTGTCAGCGAACGTGAAAATGACCAGTGAGAGGCTGTGATGTGTCAACCAGTGCCGCACTGACCTGTCACTGATGACGCCTGCGTCGGCCAGCAGCTCAAAGATCCGCAGCAGCTGCAGCCTCAGGAGGTCTCGCCGCTCCCGCCTCTTCTTATTCTGTTAAATCAACAAGAAACATCCTTGGTGCCAAAGGCGTTGCTACATGTAAGATCTCTGGTAGTTATAACGCCTGATTTTTTTTTTCCCAGTTTTGCTTCTGTGCTGTCCTGTGTTGTAAATGTGACCAACTAACCTCTGGTCTTCTTTCCAGCGCCTCTTTCATTAGTGGATGTAGCTCCTCCACGAGTTCCCTGTGCACAGACAGAGAAAATATAAGCTAGGCATCTGAGATAGAAAGCAAAATTCTATTGTTTCTGCTAAAACTCCTTGATATCTGTACTAAGTGTATGCATTTTTTGTTTTGTTTTGTTTATTGTCCTAATTTCTTTCTTTTGTGGTGCTGGTGTTGATTTAATTAATGAAAAATTAAATCAACACGAAAAAATTAAATCAACATGAAAAATTTCAGCCCTGGTTGACAATTAAGTATAATCAATTGATCAGTCAATTCATAAAACAGATATATTAATGATTAAATAGCATTATAGGGTAACTGTGCAATAAAAATGATTTGACTTTTCCAAGGAAAAGGTATTTGAGCTAAAAATCGGATTTCCCGGAAAAAAATGAGATGCAACTGTAAATGGCAGCAAGGCACCACTCAACTATAATCCCTTGTTCAGCTCTCTCTTTTAAATCCACAGAAATACAGGTCAACACGGACTTTAATTACAGTGAAAGTAATGGATTGTGAAATAATTTCCATTTCATTCCTTTTGTGCCGCAAAAACAGACAAAACGTTACAAAAAGCTAAAACCACACAATTACGCTGCTATGCTACTATCTATTTCCATCCAGTTAGTTAACAGTGTGAATGTGTGACTGCTTTCGAGTAGGTTTAGAAAAATGACTCAGTAAGGGTTAATTCAAATACAAATTGGCTGGCTCCAGCAATGAAAAGGCTGTAATGGAAAGGTGAAAGCTTTATAACATTACTTTTAGAAATACCTGAAAACGAGGGAGTTGGTGCGACCAAAGCCCAGGACTAATGATTCAGTCAGCTCAATGCTCTCTGCCCTCATCAGTGGTACCAACTGTTTCAGCAGCCAAGCCACAGATGGACTCCCAATTACCTGAAACATCAAACATCAGCACTTCAGTTAAATAGACAAGCCTGTACTGCATAAACACCACTAACTATGCAACATTACATGCAAAACCTTTCTATCCAGTTGCAAATATACGAGCTTCATATTCTGCTCCTCTCAGATAGCTGCAGTGTAATTTGACACTTTGAGCCTGGATGTCAACAAGCTCTGCAAGAACACCTGATCCTGGAGAGACAAAGCACCGGGGGAATTAATAAGGCTGGGGGACAGGGAGGCAGCTACCTTGGTATCGTAGCTGACACCACTGTCAGGTGTGGCGGCCATGATCTCAGGTGTCGACGCTCTCAGATGGCCGGGGCTCATGATACTGGGCTTGGCCACACCAAAGCAAAGGATGAGATAGTTCCTCCACAGTGTCACGTAACTGTCACCACTGCCGGAGGTGCTCGTCTTCTTCGCATACACCGGGTTACTGGTGAATTATCAGAGCAAACAAAAGCACAGAAAATGTTGTTAGATCCTTGTTTTTGGCTGCACTGTAATTCACAAAGTGATTTGGGGGTGATTTTTTATGTGCCGTGCAGAACCGTGGTGGTGATATTTAATACAGCTGAAAGCAGAATGCTAAGTATGGATCTAAAGAGAAAATAGTTTTTATTGGTCCCCGCTGGCCTGACTGCAGTGCTGGAGGACTAAAGGACGCTTACTTCGGGTCCACCAAGGGCATGAGCAGCTGCATTCGGGTGAAGGCGTAGGGCCAGGCGTAGCTGAGCGCGGTGGGACAGTGCTTCGGCAGGTTGTCCTGGCGGAGGAAGCTGTGCACACACAGCACCCAGGGGTCCTTCACAGATTGGGCAAAGATCCACACGTGCGAGGGGCTCCTGATGTCGTAGTGACTGTTGACCAGCAGCGCATTCCACTCCACCAGCCACTGAAGATCCACATGGTGGCCTGTTGGCATGGTGGCCTGGGGGGGGCGGGAGGTCACACAGCAGGGGTCAGGGGTCAGGGGTCAGAGGTCTCAGGCGTCTAATTAGAACAGCTTTATCCCTCAGCCTATTCATTCTGATAGTATGGAGTAGCTATTTAAATGCTGTAAATCTGTGAGGGGGAACCACAAATGCGATTAACATGTATTTCAAAATGCAAATCTAATTTTGCAAAGACCAGCAATGCATTAACCCGCTCTAGATACATTTTTTTTCTTCTCAGTGTCATGTTGTCAGCTTGATTATTACATAAATGAGGGAATTCTAATCACCAGCAGCTGTGCAGCTCCAGATGTTAATTCAGTTTTACACATTAGATAAAGTTGTATTGCTGTTGCTCAGTCAATACTATCAGTGGATGTTTGCCGGAGTAAATTTTACCACGTCTGCAGTGATCAATGAAAACCAACAAGGTCTGTTGAGGGCTTTGAAGTAACTTAAATCCGTGGGGTAGACACAACTACTAGCATCTGTCACTATCTGGAAGTTGAGGCAAAAGACATTCATTGAGTAACTCCATTTTTCATCACCCAGCTGAGAACAACTTACTGTGTCAGAAACTGCCACATTGACAAAACTTTCCAGGATTACAGAGCTGAGCTGGTCCATAACCTCGATCATAGGTTTATCATCATCCTGCAGTCGATAAAACACAAAACCAGGTGAAACATTCTGTGATCTGCAGTGTGACCTCGATTATCAAATTCTCCTATTTTCCTATTTTCTCTCCTATGTTTTTTTTTGCTGTGCTCTCGCTCACTAATATTACCTCAGACTGTCCAATCGTCATAAAAAGACTGCGAATCTCCTTCATGATGGCGATGGCGAGCCTGCGGGTGCTCAGCTGACAGGAGCACAGCAGCACCAGCGCTAGTCCCTCCACGGCGTGCAGCACAGTGGAGTGGGGGCTCCGCTCCGCAGGGACCCTGTGACTCGCACTCGACTGCAGCAGCTGCAACATAAACGTCACCGTCAAATATTGGCTGATTTATTGAATTTATTACAGGGTCAGGCATGAAAAGTTACATTAGTGTTCTGAATTGTACTTGGTTGTGTTTTTGTCTCAGTCACTTGTCACAGTGATGAAAAGTCACAACATTTCTGTCTTGATATGTCAGTTTATTAAAAACCACTGCGCAAAAAACTGGCAGATTTAACAGCTAATCATAAATTCATTAGCTAAATTGGAATTAGTGGCACCCACTGGTGTAATGAGGGATATTAACAATACAGATGGCAGAGAAAAAAAAATTCAAAATAGCAAAGCCTTGGATTTGGAAATTGTCATACACTCTGTATGTCCCAAAAATCTGCCATAATAGAAAAAAACATATCACTGTGGTTGGGTGAAAATCTTGCATTTCCAAAATGTAATAATTGTCTCAGCTCAATGTTTTAATTGGACTTAAAAATGAAAAACAACAAAAACCGGAGGCGTCCACGCGACAGCAGTGATATTCATATGTAAGGCTGGTGACACGGCGTACCTTCGCAGTGTCATAGCTCTTCCCTGGGGTGGCCAGTGTTAGTTTCCACTGTGTGAGCAGCTGCAGCAGCAGTTTGAGAGACGTATCTAGCATTCCCTGGTGGGTGTCTTGGACCTCACGCAACAGGAAGTTGGTGTAGCCAAACAAGACCTCGTCACGCCAGTCGGAGAAATCCACCAGGAGACTCTGCAAGGAATTCTGGGCTATGAGTCGTAGCTCATCGTCCATGTGGATTGTCAACCTGGAAGACAAAAATAAAAACAAAAGGTTCTTGATAAGTGCAAGCTCACAGACATACCAACACAAAGACATAGTATCATTGATTAAAATAGGAAATTATCAGTTCATATCATGATGAGAAAGAGAGTATGTTCTTTTCTGCATCCAGACATATAAAATTATGTTCCCACTTTACCCACAAGCAGTAAATTTCATTTCAGATAAAGTTAGTCTGAAGATTATTTGATAGGCACGCAGCATTTCCACAGAACAAAAATCATATCCATCACAGAGGTGGCAGAAATCTGATAACAGCATGCAGATCCACTGATGCACTTCTTTACTGAGTCTATGTAAGACAGGCCTCCTGAATATTAAGATAGACACAGACTGAGATGAGATATCACTGCCGGCGTTGCCAAAGTACATGCATTTAACTATCAGTCAGTCTACACGGTCTGCTCTGTGGAGCTGACAGACAAACATATACTGTTTATTTGGAGGAGAGCAGCCAAATTTCACTTATAATTTCTTTTTGACAGCCGAGAGCAACCAGACTATTAATCTTAAGCATTAATGGGTTTTTAAAATTGGTTTATGACCAGTGAGAAGCAATAAAAAGACATAATTTGGGCATGTTCCCCTTTTGCCCCCTCAGGGAATAAGGCTGCCCAAAATGTCTGGTTTGCATGCAAGCTCAGCAGCCAGACGGGACAAGTCTACAGAGGAGGACTGAAGGTGTGAGGTGACTTTTCACTACGTAAAGGCACAGACTCTGCTCACGTTGGGATCATCAACAGTTACAGAGAAAACCTTAAGGATATCATAATACGTAACGTGTGGCTAACTGTGCCCCTTGGTTTCAGCAGAGGATACAAACAGGGATAAAACGTTATTTTTGAGACACCCAAGGACAAATGAAACAATTCTGTGTCTCATAAGATCACTGACAAGCTGAAATTCAAGACATTCCTTTAACTAACATCTGGATCCAATATCTTGCCAAGTTCCTCGTTAACAAGGTGTGGAATGCACGTTAAAAGTCACTCTCTCTTTACCTAACTCAATGCCTTCATGCGACAAAGAAACTCTTTAAAATTCAAAATTAAAGTGTGGTTTAAATACTTTCCTCCTTATTACACATTATTGTGAAGCTGTAAGAAAGCCATTTCATAAAGCCAATACACAACCAATGAAACAAAGCCTGCAGCTTTTCACCTTGCCAGAACTCCAACAGTGTGGAAAGGTTCCTAACCGTAATAAATCATCGAATTAAACATCTAATAACTTCATCAGACCATCACTAGATTATGTGTGCATGCATCAAGGTTTTCAGTTTGTGTTGAGTGAAAAGTGTCATTTTGAGAGAGGTTCTGAGCAATCTAATGGATGGGTTGTGTTTGTGTGCGTTTGTCCAAATGCTCACCGAGAGAGCAGGTCTATCAGCTCTGGCTTGGACATCCCATCAGGCAGGATCCGAGGGATGGCAGCGACACACGTCCTGAACAAGTCGATCTTGGGCTTCCTTTCACCCCTGAAGGCGTAAAAACATCAAGTTCAGGCGCCTTCATTTTGTTAATTCCACACGTTTAAATATGCTTAAATGAACAAGTGCTGTGATAAACCGCCACATTGTCTGATTCAATTCCCAGGAGTGCTTTGGATCGCATCCAATTTTGTGCTCATGAGTCACCGGGGAGTTTTGCCATCTTTGAAGAGAGTTGGCAGTCAGGATGACAGAGATGAATCCAACACTTACGTGATCATGTCCTCAGGCTCCTTGTTCAACATCTGAACATTAGTCATCATCATGCAGCGCCCCACCTCCTTATCCAGGTGTCGGAGGATGTTGTCAATAGCCTTCCGGACTTGAAAGTAATACTGTGACATACCTGGGAAACAAGACAGAGAAGACACGCATCGCTGTTTTTCGTCTGCACACTTCCACCTTCCATCAGATTTGATGGTGCAGTTGTGAGACTCTGCAAACTGCTTGACTCTTTCAAGGTTGCTGAAAGCAGTTTGTCTCGCTCACCAATGACTTTGGCTTCATCATCTGTCAGAGTTTTGCTTAGGTAGGTCTTCTTCACTCGGAGTGTGTTCCCAGAGGGCAAACTGCAACCAGTGTTGGGCATGGGAGGCTCGCCATCCTTCTGCTGCAGTTTATCAGCTATGACCAGGAATGCTCTCAGACCAATATTCATTCTCTGAACAGAGAAGAAAGCCTTCTGTTACTTTACTTTATATCAAATGATAGACGGCCTGTGAAGGGGAGAGAATTTGATGCATAAATCTAACTACAGGCAGGGCTGTAACAGCTCAGCTCTGGAGGGAACATGTTCAACAAACAAGAGGCAAGCGCTTAAATGAGTCTAGGTGTTGAATAGTTCACTTGGATCTTAGATCTCTTGTAATAGAGGCCATCAAGTAAAGGTGGAGATGATCCAAACACAATACAGGAAGGAACATAAATAAAAGCCTTAATTTCAGCATGGCTACTTTGTAAAAAAAAAAAAAAAAAAACACCAGCATGTTTTGACCCAACATTATTAATATCTATTATATCTATTACTACCTATTATCATTGTTATCATCATTATTATTATTATTATTATTATTATTACATAACATTGTTATCTATGTTCTCTCCTGTATTTTTTCAGTGCCTGGATCGTCTTTACCTTTTTATGGAACGTGCTTCATGTTGTAAACACTGTAATTTATTCCAGCTTCTGCCTCATGAGGATTAACTTTCCTTTCAAAATAAAGTTTATTTTAATCCATTTCCAAGGCAGCCACAGCAGAAACAGACGCCTTCAGTTTTACTGTATTAGGAATGCATTATTAATCCCAGTGGCGTCTTGACAGCAAAACTGAAAACAACTTCAGCAGAGGAAATCAATTGTACCTACAGTTGCTACAGTTGCAAGAGATAAAGTTACCTAGCAACAGTGGGGTTTTTAATGCAGTGTTTCTGTTGAACTCATTTTGTTTTGGCAGAGATGGAGTTAGATGCTGTAAATGTACTGTCGTTGTATGCCGAGTCGCTGGTTAACAGTCCATATAAGACTTAAGGTGATGTTGATGTTGATGATGCCCGACCTGTGACAACGAGCACCCTTAGTATGGTTCAAATTTGTTTGTTCAGATATTGTTCAGATTGTATTTCACATGAGAAACTTCAGATAGTAATGGGCTCTCCCATGTAATTTTAAACACCACACTATTATTAGAAATGTGCATTTGCTTGACTTAAAACACAGAGTGATCACAGGAAGCACACATCTGCAGGGCACAAGTCTGACCTGACTCTCTGTTTCCTTTCTGTATTGTGACTGAATCTGGTGAGCTCAAAACATGTTTTCACACTGTCATGCAGTTTAGATTTTTGTTTTTGTTTCAAGTGACAGCTGTTTGCTATCCATTGAGAAAGCCTATCTTATAAGATCTAGACGCCACTAATGATGGATAAGTGATTTTTGGAGGCTTTTTGGATGTTTGTTAATCTTTGAAAATGACACTGAAATAGATTTTAGATTGCATAAGACAAGTATGAGCCAAAATAACGCTTCTCAAAATAAAATATCATTTTCCCCTCTCAATAACATCATTGTATTGAAACAAAAAACACAGTGACAGCTGATTAAGGCAGAATGTAAACAGAAAGTCAGACACGGCCAGTTTTAACTTGCCATGAACTGGGAAACCTACACAGTTAACCTCCGCAAATCATAGCAAATCTTTTTTGCATTTGCTTTATAAACACACAATAAAGATAAAATGTAAAAAGTGTACCTCGGGATTAAGACTAAAGGCTTTTGCAGGTTTTCCAACACAAAGAAGGTCAAAGATAATCTCTTTCATGGCAAAATCAAGTCTTTCCTGTAATGAAAGAAGAGAAACTAAGGTGAGTTTCCTGTCGTGCCATGTTACAGTGCAACTTTTGCTGATGGTTTTCCCACATGTTCCTGCTTACCTGTGCAATAAACTGTATGATTTTTACAAAGATATTGAGGGGCATGTCTCTGGGCACCACACTGCGTGATCCTTTGGGGAAAAGGGTCGTAACAATGGTGTTGAGGCGACTGTGGATGGGGAGAAAAAAAAAAAAAAACAGAAAACACAAAGCATAGTAAAAAACTTTGGAAAATTCAACACCCTTTTGAAAAGTTATGGTTGAAAATATAAACTCAAATGGCACAAAACGCTGCATGAATTCGGCCTGTTTTGCACAGGCCACGCTGACGCTGTCACATTTCTTGAAAAGAGGTTTATTTTTAGAGTTTATTTTGAGCCTCATTAACACGTGTGAAAAGTCTGGCTTGACCTGTTTGTGATTCCTCAAGTGGGCTAAAGGCTCGTAATCATGTCTGTGAGCTGATGGTAAACCTCTAGGCCACCAGCACAGCTAATCTGGGCTGGACGGACCCCAGGCCTGTACTCCTGTGCACGTACACACAGAATTGAGCGTTCCCCTTTCCCCATATCCACCAAAGTAGAGATAAAGGCAATAAGGAGGGAGCATTTGGTCTAAAACTGCTAAACCTGGCCCGAAATCACAGGATAATCAGGCATTTTGGGTTCGATTCAGCCCTCCTGACAGTCAGAGGGGCGTTCATGATTTCCAGGCAGGACTGAGCTGATTATCTGCCCAGATGATCTTGTAATGTGAGGGGTTTACAGATTGGATCTTAACGTTATCGCCTAGTTTGGAGGCTCTCTGATGCCAAATCATAAATATCAAGCATGTTTGATATTTACGATTGCGGTGTGAAAGGAACAGCGGTTGACATCTGAGCCGTTCACCTCCCAGTAGCCAATGAGAGCAAGCCGACCGCAGATATGAACCAGGGAGCGTCACCGACCGTACGGGACTGACTTATGTTCCCCAAACGAGGTGGACAGCAGAAAAGGAGGACAAGCTTGTGGGATTATGGCAACTGTACGAATGCTTCTTTAATGTCTCGTGCCAGACGTACCACAAAAGGACAGACAAGGAAGAGCTGGTCAGAAATTTAGCTTTGAATGTACCAGGCGATTTAAAATGCTGACGCGAAGTAACGGCTAACTTCAGTCTACGTTATCTGTGGTAGACAGAAATAAACAAATATTTTTAGACTGTAACAGAAAGTATTATACAATATTATAAACAAATAATACATACAGATTTGCTATATTATACAAAACTGGGATCTCATGCATGTAAGATCCCAAATCGCTGCACGGAGATCCTTTAGTGCAAATGCCAAGCGTGTGATCCTGCGTCTTGACTGAATTGTCTGTTAAATCTGTCGTTAATGTCTTTGGTCTCCCACATTTTGAAAATCGGTTAAGATTAGAAAATCCCCTAGTGTGCACACCACCAGCCTTATCTAAAATAACCGCTTTTGCTCCCCCATTAAATCCAGAAAAATACTCTGATAAGGCAATTCGATGAAACTTCAGGTGCACCTTGACTACAGCTGTGCAAAAAAAAAAAAGAAAGAAAGAAATCCACACAGTTGAGTATCACAATGTTATTTTTGAATTGATTTTTTTGGTTTGTACCGTTGATGTGCTTCATCTGCAAATAATAATAAGACATCTACATTTTAGCGCACTGTGTTAAATAAGTGCATTGTGCTAAACAGACGTGTTTTAATAAAGCTGGAAAGGGAATGGGAATTGTGCATTGAGTTGTTTTGATGCAGTCTGTCAACCTATTTATCTTAAAATCATAATACATCTCATATTTTATTTAGTCTAGTTCAGTTTAGTTTATTAGTCATGCAGTCGTCGGTATTTTAACCTGTTTATATATTTTATTTTTATAAATCTGCAGAGCATTGCTATGTATTGTGATACAAACTGTATCTCATGTTTGTATCATGAGATCCTTGCCAACACCCTGCCCTCGTCTTGACACAGGATTTGATTTCCTAACATTTAAGAAACCATCAGGAAACCTGCCGCATGTCAGATAATTAAAGTGAATTATGCGACGGGTGAGGACACTTACCCCTGGGTTGCAGTGTTGCTCTCACACTTGATTCTGATCATGTAGACCCATAGCAGACGATACAGGGACTCCAGAGCAACACGGGCCATTTTAGGATCTTTACTCTGTAATAAAGTGGATGAATGCAATCCCATTGTAAAATCAATAATAAACCCATAAAAACACATTCTGAAAAAAAAAAAGAAAAAGAAAAAAAAACCCTCACCGCTTCAACAAAGAAATAATCATATGATATAACATAATGACATGGTTATGAAGATCATTATTATAATTACACTATGTTGATATATTTAATGATGACAAGGGTAGTGACGATAATTACTGGCTGAAGCAGTCAGACTACTTTTGTCATGCCATGCAGACGACAAAACGCCACCATGACAAAGGCTGGCGTGCCTCTGGTGACTCAGTTGGACGACTGTCATGATGACAGATATGATGTCTGACGTTAATGCACATTCACACGACCTTTAGGCACCCGGAGACTCCTCCACCCTCGGTCATAACCACCCAAATCTGAGGTGATGGCTGCTGGTTTCTGGGTTCCCTTACCTTGAGATTGGAGAGGCAGTTGTTGAGGAAAACATGCCATCTGTTGAGGAAGAACTGTTTCTGGCTGACGCACAGCAGGCATGTCACCAGCGGGTAAAAAGCCTGTGTAGAGGACAGTGGGTGGGGATTTAGACTGCATTTTGTCACATGGCACATTTTTATAATCATTCCAAACAGCTTTAGAAAATAAAATGCATACCATTGAACCACTGCGGGGTATTTGTACAATATCTGAGGTTATTTTGTGCCTGGGCGCTGAACTACATCTGCAAGCCGTACAGTAAAAGCAGGTTTCTTTTTAAGGCACAATGAGGCGCTCTTCATTTTTCGTGTTTGCACTGACAACGCATCGCCCATAAAACGCGGTTTGCAGCCACAAGCGCGGCCTCAGGGGAATGCAGGCCCTCTGTAAGTGCAAACTGCTGCTCCATAAGGGCTGCTGTCTCTCCATCTCGCTGCGAACTGCTACGGTGGAGTGTTAAATGACGAAACTGTCGGGCCACTGGACATCACATACACTTAATTTGTGCTGCATAGCTATCATGCTCTGTCTCTGCCTGCCCCCCCCCCCTCCCGGTGAATTGTTCCTCGTGTGGACACTGACGCTGAGAGGGAACATTACACAAGAGTGACCTTGAAATGCTTGAGGATTCACAGAGACCACAGGCATCCAAGCAATGTAAACGTGGAGCAGAAGCTGTCACAGCGACTACAAGCGTGTACAAAAACAAACAGGCAGGACAATTTGTGTCTTTTCTTTTTTTTTTTTTACTGGGCCACTAACCAGCGAGTGCTTCTTTCTTGAGGACAAGTCCAGGGTTGTGTCGTATAAACTCTCCACAAAGTTCCTCAGACAGGGTACGTTCACCTCATTCTTCACAGCCTAGGACAACACAACACACACAGTCACATGACCGGGATAATCCTCTTTTCCCATCAAAATGACAAAAAAAAACAACATTTATATGTATTGCCAGAGAACTTACTGCTGCAACAGGAACTAAAATTTCTACAAAGAGGCCAGCCAAGGCGTGCTTAATGTCCTTGTCCTTGACTTCCAGGAAATACTGGGCACACTCCTGCAAAAAACAGGGGAGCAAATGGCTTAACACAGCACAGCTTCTTATAGATATATAAAAACACACAAATTAAAAGTCCTGGGGAAAGATTAACCCCTACATAATTTTGATAGATTCAGAATTAAATGTCATACACAAACTTTCTGCCAAAGCACCATGAGATCTACAGTCAAGGTCAAGATTCCTGACATAAATAGCACTGGCAAGCAATGTGTTATTGTATCAATCTATTATTAGCATTATATTGATCATTATTTATTCTATTTCAAGTAAAATTTAACCTGTAATTTCTGCACTGTGTTATTAATTTATTTATTTATTTATTTAAATTAAAAATTCTCTCTTATGCCAGAATCCATATTGGTAATTCTCCTATTTATATAAAAAAAAACAATAATAATAATAATAATAACAATAATAATAACAACAATAATAATAACAATAATAGTAATAAAAGTAAAAATAAAATGAAATCACCAACAATATAGGCTTTAAACTGATTTGGGTCAACCATTAATACACACAGTACAAAAACAAGCCAATTATTGAGTAAAGAAAGGAATCATATGAGTTTATTGTATATCAACAATATAAGGAAGGGCAGTTTGGGAAAAATAGATCTGTGTTTAATATCGTCATGTCGAACACATTCAAAGAACTGAAGTATGATGCAGCAGCTGCGGTCCGTAGTACCTGCATGAACTGAAAAGAGGCTTCAAAATCCTCGACAGGATACATCTTAACGCGGAAGAACTTGACCCCCATGATGAGACTGATGGTACTCTGGACTACGTAGGGACTCTGCTCTTTCTGCCTCAGCTCCTTTAGCTCAGTCATAAACTTCTTCTTCACAGCAGGAAACCTGAGGTGGAGAAAAAAAAAAAAAAAAACTAAATGAGTAGCTATATAAAGAGATGCCTGCCCAGCTCAGAAAGACAAATCCCAAAACAGCACTTCCGAAGTGCCTGCTCTCATCTATTATGAATCTAAAACGGAGACGTCTCACAAGGATGGGATGCGGGGAGGATAAGAGGAGGACACACCTCCCAAGAATGCCGTCCTCATCTTGCCCTCTGTATGCAGACTGCGAGTCTGTGCCAAAAGATAATCTGCTTGTCTAGCACCTGATCCCTTGCCCAAATTGAACCAGAGATGGGATTCTTCTGCTGGTCTAAATTTAGAAGGTAATTCATCACGGGAGCCCATGTGAGCATCCCTTAACCTCTTCCCTGGTGGTTCGAACTGTGCTGGTAAGAAACTGAACACAGCTGTTACTGCATCTTGGAAAAGCTGCGCTCGGTCATGTGAGGAGCAATTGTTATCGTGTTCACAGATACGGACAGCGGCTGAGAAACCACGTTTTCAAAACTTGATTAGGACAGCGTCAATCTTTCGGAAGACATTCCAAATATCATTATGAATTTTCTCAGAATCCTTTCAAAATGCAGTTAGCATATGGCGAAACTCTTGACCTCTAAATCTAAGCGATGTCCCAAGATTTCTATAAAAGCCTCTCAGTGAAGCATCTCCTGCAGGAAATTAAGCAGAGAGCGCTCTGGAGAGGAGGTATGCACACTGCTGACCGACCATATCTCTATTTTAAGGGTTTGTTCCTTGCTGCAATGATCTGAAAACTTCAAATAAACAGACATCAATTTCCAGTCCTAGTTTGGTGTGAGGGGGACTTGTCCAAAAGTGTGTCCCTACATTATGTTCCAGTCTCTTGAACCAGAGAATGTTTTACTGAAAGGCCTGAGGAATGGTAACACACCATCATCATGTGGCATGATACCAAACCACAACAGACCAGTGAGTACAAACTTAACAGCCAATGAAAATGGACACAGAGTCATAATTGTGGTAAATAACATGTTTAATGGCATTATAATTCTTGATATTATGGACAATGTTCACTTGTGAATCTAACGTGGTTCTTTCATCATTAATGAGCATTTATGTGATTGTCTTGTATTGGTGCAGTGTTTTTGTCAAAACCTGGCTACTTACTTGGACTGGGCTAATACTCCTATGACTTCTGCATAGAGGTCTGCTACAGTGTGCATGTTGCCAGTGTTAGGACCATGGTATCTGTGGAAAACACAACACGTGAAAAGAAACCGACTACTGAAAAAAGGTAAAAAAGAAAAAAAAAAAGACAAAGCTTACCCCTCTTTGTATCTAAAGTGCTTAAAGGCCAAGTTAATAACTTCATTGACCAAAGTGTCGAGGACCGGATGGAGCGGCATCTGGTTTTGAGGGAAGATAACATCATTAGAAATGAAAGTTTGTGTATATTCAGATACAGCCATGATACATTTATGTTTCAGTAGTAGTGAACCAAAACAGACATGCTGCAGTGAGTTTGGAAACACTGACATATAACTACAGTTCAAATTACTAGTCAAAAGCTGAGAAAGTCACCTTACACTGCTGTTGAGCATAAAATGTGCTGTCCTACTAAACTTGCCTAGCCTTGAGTCACTCCTTTGACTATCACGGGATTAAATAAGCACTGAGGGAAATGCAGTCACCTGTTTTAAAACTTCTATAAGTACAAGAGAGAAGATGAAGTCAATAGCCAAATCCCTCCTTTCAAGTAGGTAATCCCTCTGCTGCTCATCACTGTAGGAGGAAGAGAAAAAAACAAGAGCAACAGGTTCGTTAAAAGCAAACAGAACATACTAGATGACAGTGTTTATAATAACATTTTCAAATGTTTCCTGAACGCCTCCGTTGTTTTCACTCTCTACCGCGTGACATACTGTGACATGCAGCAAATTAATTTAACAATTCTCACTTTTTGGACTTGGTGTTGGCTCTGGGGCGGTACTCGTGCAGCTCTTCCTCTAGTCCGTTCTGTCTCTTGTACCAGTCAAACAAAGTGCGCAGGATGGAGGGGAGGCAGTACTCAGCCAAGGAGCTCATGGTGCTTATCAACTGAAAGAACAAGATATACATTGTGCAAATGCATGTTCATCTCTGTCGATTAACATACCAAAATAACAGATAACTATCAGTGTTTCCTTTGTTTATTTGTTACAGCATTTGCGCTGGATTTATTTGCATTGGCCTTCACATTTCTTACGCTGTATAATTAACGTGCTGAGGCCGGGGAGTGAGCCTGTGTGAAGGGCCCAAGGCTAAAAAGAGTAAGACGAATAGAGGGAGAGGGGAGACGGACCTCTCTGGGACTGTGCAGAGGGACAAGGTGCCCATGGGGTGGCCTGTGCCTGTCTTGGGGAGGGAGAGGGAAGGAAGGAAAGGCGGGACGGGCTGGGCACACAGGAAGGGAGGAGGGTCTGGTCACACCAGGGAACACAGCGAGCCCTTCATTCAGCGCGGCTCTAGAGAAGAATCCCAGCTCTGTGCGGCTGCTGAATGGCCTCTAGCAGCAGCACAAACACACCCCTGTGGCAGTGAAAGGGCCCTCTCTGCAGAGCCGCAGACCTGCTGGACACACCTAGCGCAGACCCAGTGCCAGCTCTCTAGGTAAACACTCCTGCCCTTGACTGGCTCTGAAAGACCTTTTCGGGGATGTGAGCAGGGCTTTCACCCATCAGCCCTTTCATGTAATGTTATAGTGGATCATACTAGGGGCAGTATTTGGGATGTGAAAAGGAACTTGTGTAGTTGTTCATGTGAAGGAGCACTGAGGCAGTTCAGAGGTAATCTTAATGTCTTTTTAAGTAATCACATTTCTGCAGAGAGGACAGTATCACTTGCAGGTTATTTAAAAAAAGGAGACATGAGTGATGAAAGGCAGACTGTCCTTCATTAAATGCCATTTTCAAACAGTGAAAAAAAAATAGCACAGTAGTAGTACAGCAGATATTGATGCTCCTCATCCACACATTGTATCTCTTTTTTTTCTTCTTTTTTTTTGCTGTTAATCCTGATCTGATGCATTTCATAGCACTTACTTGGTCAAACTGAGGATCTTCACCCCTCTGCAGTGACTTTGTCAATGGCTTTTCCTGAAAGCACAAACAACGGAGATATTACAAATTGTGCAAATGTTCATGAAAATCTAAAGAGGCAATGTTCTCTGGAGTTCGGTCCATAACTCGATCTGCCCCGCCTGGAGAGCGTGGAATATTTTTGAAGAGCAACTGATAGCCCAGCAATAATGAGAAACCCATCCATCAGTCTGACGCCAGGCTGGCTCAGATATTAGGAATGGGACATTAATGACAGTTCACATTATTACAGTCCTCTATCATCTGGGATAATGCCCTTCATTAGAGATTTGGGCTCAACACAGTCTCCTCCTGCAGTCAGGGTGGTTTCTTGGCTGCCGTTTGCTAACACTTCATAGTGGCACATCCTATTTACAAATCCTATTCACCTCGTTCACAAATGAAGACTGCAGTGTAAAGAGCTTAGGAGCCGTTACTAACAATGGGAAGTGTAATAAAAATACTGTGCTGATTAATTCACACTGTATCATCCTGATACTGTTATAAGTCAAGCTCAAAGACAATTTTGCAACACTTGAAAACATGAAATCTAGCTAACAGCCTAATACAAAGCCTTTAAAAGTATAATTGCACATGCTTGACTACAAGATTCCCGATGTCTGAAATATGCCTCAACTTCAACTGAGAGAATAACAATTACCTAAGCCATTTAATTTTCAAAATGCCTGATAATAAGTTTACACACATTGCGGTGCTACCGCAGGTCTCTGTCCTTACCAACCTAACTAAACTTTGCTGCAAAGCATGAAAGCAAATCTAAAGACATGGATTAGCATTAATGATCACACTACAGGCTTTATTCTGTAAATTGGCCCAAAAATAAGAGTTTTAAATTAGCATATATTATTCTAAATTACATTTGCAACTGCAAAAACAAACCTAGCCTTCAACTTTTGAAGACCAGAACTGATAATGGCATAATGAGACTGAAGTCAGTGATGTTCAGTGTATTGTGTCATATTCATTATCTTTATATTTAACTGTTTCCGTGCTCAAACAAAAATAAATACATAAAAACTTGAACATTTCCCTCATATTTATTTTCTTAGCAGGGTAGGCAAGCTTCTAAAACAGCATTCAAACCATCATGTGACACTAAAACTCTCACTGAAATTCAGAATAATGAAGATCTATTGGGATTATTGCCTCCTTAAGGCAGAGCGAGTTTTTCCAAACAATATTATTGAATACTGTAATAAAATGGGCAAAGAATATAAAATCATGTTGCAGGTGACCAATTTTTAATGTAGCTACAGTCAGTGAAATCCTCCATCACACTGGCAGTGGCCAACCCTGACACAAGTTAGTAATGTTCAATAATCAAGTTTAATTTACCATGTACAAATTGTACAGCTGGAACAATCAACAATCAAATAACAAGTACCCTATACTCTATTCTTTCAAAAATCAAAGTATCTGCCCCTCCTCAACTTTGTGCTTACTATATGCTTTCAGATGCATCACTGTGCATCCTCGTTAGACCAGACGACACAATACATCACTTACTCGATGATTCAACCCATATAGCAAAATATCTGGCGTGTCTGACACCGACATTGCGTGGGCTGATGGTGATGTCGCTCTCTCATGCAGCTGGAGTGCCAGCTAAGCCCCTTTGCTAATGAACCTTTTAGTTTTTCAGACAAATGCTTGCATCTGAGAAACCCGTCTGTGCTACAATGACAGAAAAGTCAATGCTTCATGCACAACTGGGGTTTAGAGGATTTCACTGCCCTTGGTGGCAGCTGATCCGGCACCATTACTCATCTTCAATCACTCCACAGGTTAAAAAAACAGTTTTGGGTGACTTAATTTTCCGCTTTGATTTCATTACAAGCTTAGCAATAAATCACCTCTTAACTGGTCATCTCAAGTTACTTTATTTCTTTTGTTCTGTATAATTGACAAAATCCTGTCCTTGGTTCATTGAGCATACTGGATTTATACAAACAAATTTAGGCAAAATGATGAGGATGGGCTGGACTGCATGCCGGGAACTACAAGGCAGGGCTTGAATAAATGACTCAGCCACTTTTCCACTGGCAGCGAAAACAAAGAGAGCGGCATCCTCCCTATACACATTTCTGGAGAGGTGCATGCTGCGAGGAGGGGATGCACACTTTCCCTATGGTAATTAACACTTCCCTGTGGACCAAAGCCAATGACTAACAGCTTCCTGTAGTTCCCTCGATCTGGGGAGTGCATGTCCGCAAACATCACACTGATGAAAGGCCAGAAGTAAAACCAGCAATTACATGTACGTCATGCATGTTCAAACCAGACAGAAAGGAAGCTAATTGAGCTTCTGGACAATGCCAAAGTATGTAAGGCCTCCTAAACCAGCGTGTAGAGCCACTTGCCCTTCCTGGTAAGATGGATTAGTTGTTCATTTTTAGTTGACTTTCAGTAGCACTTGGTAAGATACTAATGTCGTCTGGGAAGCAGGTGGTGACTGGTGCCCACATTAACCCACACAAGCTCTTCCCCGTCTGTCTGTCAACAGAATTATTTATGACAGCTGACGTTGGCCGAGCCGACCCCCGCTGGACGAAAAAACGGATTCAAAGACTTTATTGGCAGCTTTTCCCTTTATATTTTCCAGTTCAGGGTCAATATCTCTAGTCACAGTACTGAGACAAAAAGAAAAAACACGATACATAAAAAGGAAGAGATTTCCATAATCTCCCAATGGACTTGATTAAACATGGTTTTGAAAGTTTTGAAATGATCGTGAACTTTAAAACTTGATAAAAGCATGTATTAATTTCCCTAAGCAAAATATTCGGCATTTGGGAACATCTCTAAGTCTCAAATTTAATGTTAATGTCAATGGAGATATTGCTCTTATTTCAAAATGTGGTACTTGGACTTACATTGGGTTTTTTTTTTCAGTCCTTTAGATTCAGCAGTGCAGTGTGATTTGATTAGTCCACTCTAATGAACAGTTTAGTGACTTTTTTCCACTAAGGATGACAACACCAGTCCATACAGTATAATGCCCTACATCAAGCAGATACACAATGAATCCAAAGCCTATAGGGCATCACCCACACATGCATTTTCAAGGGAAAAGCTGTGACATTTGGGCAAATAACTAACTCTGTTGTCCAACTTTTTTTGTTGTTTTTTTTACAAAGCTGGACAACATAGATACAACACTTTGTTAATCTTTGATACTGTATGATCACAAGATCAAACCTAACACGACTTGACTGACAGTGAGTCTGAAAATAGTAAATATTTAATTTACCATCAAATATTTAGTTTTAGCATCATCATGAGGTTCGCTTCAGTGCACTACTAACACTGATTAGCCAGAGAATACGCCCCTATTCACATGAAAATCCCCCAGGTTACCGTTATCATGTTCACAAAGGTTGTATGTCATTCTATTGGAACAACTCCAGGATTGGTTTTTCCCTATTTACATACTATCTACAAAGTCTTGGCTCTGGTTTCCAGTATTGGGAATGAGCTGTTCTGTTAATGTTTAATGTTCAAAATGATTTTTTTTAACCACACAGTGACAAACTTTCATAGTACAAGGCTATATGGCTTCTCCTGCTGCTTTTGTCCTGCACCCACACCATTTTCTGCTGCAACCACCCGCACCCGCAAACCACTGCACCATGACCGCCCGCCAACCAGCAACCTGTATTCCTTGCCAGCTATCCTCACAATCCACCATTAAATTTTTAAGTCCTAATTCAAACGTCTCATAAAAGATTTCCATAAATACTGCTTGAGTATGACATCAAAGATATCAGCTATAATGAGATTTACCAAATATTGACTCAGCTGTTGCCAAACAGCGATTTGGTGCATGTGTGGTGGGCTGCGGGGAACAGGGACGGTCAACGTGACCGCCTGTTTGTGTCCGCCTGCTGACAAAAAATACCCATACGCCAACATCTAAGGCGAGTTGTACGTGACCTGCAGGACCATACCATCCACACCTCTATTTTATAGCTCCCAGGTTAAGAGGAGTGAACCATCTCACTCTTTGACTGGCCATACACTGACTGCTGAGGGCCACAGCCATGACAAAAAGAAAAAAGTTATTGTTAACTACCATGTATACCATTATAGCATCACCTGGAGCCAAGCTTATTAGAGCGGTACTCTCTCATATAGTAAAAGCCTGTAATGAGGGAACATGCAGTATGATGTTGACTAAAACATCCACACACTGTCCCCAGTGTGTTTCTTTGTACTGCACTGATGGCACTGCTGTTTCACACAGACCTACCAGGCCCTGCAGCTGACAGCAATTTAACATGACAAGGTATTTAACACCTCCCCTTTCTGTGGCTGAAACTCAGCCGTACATCCAGGGCCCCAGCAGTAACACATCAGTGCTGAGTTTCATTAGCACGACTCAGATGAAGGCTGCCTGCTTCTCACAGAAAATTTGTATTTTAAATTGGGTGACATGCTCGCTGTCAGCAGAGGTAAAGCCTGTAGGACAGTAGCCCCCTTCACAGCTTTACATCAGAGGCAGCTCTACTTCAATTAAGAACCATGTGATAATCACACAGGTGTGACTCAGCGTGTCAGATGTTGCATTTAAGTGCCCAAAGGTTGTGCTTTGACAATTTACAATTCATTAGTATTAGATCAGCAACTACAGACTTGTCAACCTGGCCTCCTGCCTGACTTTCTTAGGAAGTACCAAACTATGGGATGACCTCACTTCCCTCAGGCAGAATCAATACCCTTTTTTTTTGCTTTAGTAGCTTCCTCTATAGTAAAACACACTCAGCAGTCATGCACTACACTGTATAATTGCTTATAAAAGGAATCAGAGCAACCACAAGACGTCAAGAGCAGGAATCATGCAGACTTCCATGCTCTGCTGACTCACCAGCGGCTCAGCCATAATGATGCGGATCTTGCGCTCCGACTGTGTGGTAAAGTTGGCGAACAGGCTCTTGAGGACGTACTCGCCCGGCTTGCTCTCTGGGTCGATGCTGATGGGCATCATGGCTGGGGGACCCTTCTCTCCCTGAGGACAGCAGACTGGAGGGATGGAGGGTTTACTGTATCCGTTCCCCACGGGCGAGGCTGCGGAAATAACACACAAAGCCAGGGTTTGGAAACGGTTTCACTAACTTAAAATTTTGCCAATTCAAGCACACATATGTGGGACGGGTTCAGCCACAGATCTGTTTACAGAGACAGATCGCCGAATAGAGTCTTACTGTGAAGTCTCCAAACATGGACATAAAGTTCCCAACATGTTGAACATTCCTGAGGGAGATTGTCCAAAGGGCACTGGCTTGCCCTGACTCTGCTCTTTCTTTCCGAATGCTACAGTGCTCAGAGTGCATATGGAAGTGAAAACACCATGGCCAACAGCTGGTGTTTTCATTTTGCACCAACGATGTCATTGCCCTTTGAGGGAAGCAAAAATCTCCTGCATATGACTATGCATCAGCCAGCGCTATAATGTGGCCTACGTTTAATTACTGGTAGCTCGTCTTAGCACATAAAACCCCACACACTAACTCCCAAGTTATAATTAACTTCAGTGTTGCATCCTGATTCCTCTAAACAAAAAGCACTACAAACAGTTAAGAACAGTGTACAAACAGCTCACTACAAGTGCAAAACATTCATTTGCTTGAATCATGACAACCCATAACTGCGTAGCTCGTGAACTGTTGTAAATCAGTGTGAAATATTCAAAGAGCCATTTGGACAGCCAAACTAGACTTACTGCCTAAAAGCGAAAACCACATTTTCCACAGCTGCTGCATTCTGTGTGTATGTGTAATAAATAAATGTGACTGGACAGCAAGCAGATCGGCAGCAGCTAACCTGAAGTGCAGCTTGCACCGTGTCAGGGAGCATTACATCTGTCAAAGCCACATATTAAACATCAGGCTCTGTGGTGGGTTTCTCAGCAGGTTTTCACTGTGTAATTATAAGTAATAATGAATAATCCCTCTTACACTTAAATTTGGTATTGATCCTAAGACAAGGTATCAAAATAAAAGATCTAAGTCAGCATAGTGCTAGTACGGTTGACTAGCTGACTTTACATGAATGCAATATAAAGAAAATGATCACTGGATTACTCTGGGTTGGGTGCTCCAGAATATCTAACACTTCATCAAAGCTGTGAAGGAACTTCATGTCATGTTTGAAGGGCAGCTATTTATCGTGCTAATTATCATACTGACTTGAACTTCAGGTTTTGACCTATTACAATAATCAGAGTGTCATCAGCAGACAAACATAACATTTTAAAATAAGGACACATGTAATCAGCCAGAGCCATGAAATTTAAATCCTCTACGTTCATCAAGCCGAGCTGCCACAGGACGAAATCTACGACCTGCAGCATGAAATCGAACAGAGGAATTGGATAAGCTCTAATTCAATTAAATGACTTCTGTACTCTGCCAAAAGAGGGACCAACAGCAGCAACATCAATTTACTCATGGGTCAAAGGTGAATGGGATGACAACATCATCTAATGGATTGCTTAACCAGCTTTACTCAAAATAATTACTCCTCTTTACTGAGGGTTGATGGGAATCCATACAGATGTCACACTGGCCCAGTTGGACAGGTGAGTTTAGATTTGACTCATCACAGGCCCCGCTGCACAGTGACATCAGTTCAGCAAAATTATGTTTTTATAAGCATACACTGCTAGAGCACGCAGTAGGAGTGTAATGCTTCATTAATGGAATCAATGCACAGATTATGAATTCTGCCTGCATCAAACTGCAAAACGAAAACAAAAAGAATAAACCATCCTGATTTTAGCCTTGATCAACAGGAAATGCTTTAAACTGAATCATTCACAGTTCTCAGAGAAAAGGACCTCGTGTTGTGGTTATTGAACAGAATACCACAAATCTTTATCAAAGATGTTTTTTTAAGTTTAATTTTTTTTTTTTTTTTTTCAAATTTCAGGGAAAAGGGTCTTATATTACCGCAATACTCCAATCAAATCAAATCATTTCAACAATCGAATCACCAACTGGTGAATCATCAGTCGAATTGAATTTCTGTTAAGCCAAAGACTCACGCCCCTACTATGCAGCCCTGGCAAAGCTGCATATTGGCGCAGAGAAGAACGGGGTCTGGCATCAGTAGACAGGTCTTCTTCACCAGTTCGCTCCAGCACATGGGGCATGGTGATACGCTCGTCAGGGAATGCCTTGCGTGTGTGACTATCTGGCGTGGCTTTTGGAACATTGCTTCCCTCACCCATGGCAGCTCAGCACCTACCCAGACCCTTGATGAAGCTGATCACGCTGGCCTTACTCCAGCACACAGCCGTTCCGTCCATAGCGGGTAAAGAGGATATGGTATCCAGGGTTGTTCTGAGTCAAGGCAAATGCACGCTAGTACAATCCACCGACGTCCATGTCTTGTGTGTCAGCTGGCTCTGTCCTCCTGGGTATAGTCTCCATGTTGCACAGAGCCACCGGCGGGCGAGATTTAAAAAGTGGCAGAACTGTTTTCTACCCGAGACCACGCAATCTCCGGGCGTCGATCTCTCTCAGTGCTCCCCTCTCTGTGGCTGGCTCCAGCCTTGTGACCAGCCGGTGCCTTCCAAGAGTGAAGGTCAGGCAGGAATTTTTAGCTGAGGCACAGCACAGTGATGAGGTCTAACATGCTATGGTGGCATAGTTGTGTGACTATATTTATCCCGGGGTACACACTATACTGACAGAGCAGCCCTCCCCTTTCCTCCACCTCTGTGCTCCAAAAGCACGAGGCACAGACCACCAGAGTGTAAACACCATTCTCTATCAGGCACCGTTGCAGCGCACTTCCCTCGAAGCCCGGACAGGCTGCAACAGGACAAGTTTCTACAGAATCTGAATGAGTACTATCAGGAATATTTTTTTAAGGGAAATATTTCAACATAGCTGAACATGAGGTTCCAACTTCCTGGGAGCAGTGTGCAAATGCAAACACATTTAAAGCCACAAATGAGAGCACAACAGGTTTCATGAAATATAAGGAAGCTGAAACCACATCCAACATTTGTCTCCTTTGAATGAATTGGTCTCGTGTTACTCGACTTCAGCTGGAGATGGGATGTGAAGAAAGCAACCAGTGTGGATGTCGACCGCTTTCTCTCGCTCTGGGAACCGGGCACCGCACTAAGACCGAGACGCCACATGTGACTCGGCAAACAAGGGGCTTGGGCACACAGTGTGCATTACATCATCGCTATGCTGAAAACTCCCTGAGCATGGTGGTGCTCCCTAGAGGACAATGCAGAATAACAGGATAACAAGCGTCTCTCTTTTTTACAGTCGCACACACATGCTCGCACACACACACACACACACACACACACACATGCATACAAAGAATGCAGCTCCCTATCCACATCCAGAAGGACAGTCCCACTGAGTAAACAACCAGTTTCGGAGTCCTTTGTGAACAGAGTGGGTGGATATTTAGATACCACTGACCTCCTTAACTGGACTCGACATTCCTGTGTCAGCAAAGACATTTGGGACCACCATGTCCAGCTGCTGGGAGAAAATATTGACACTGCATTTCTCTGAATGAGTAGTGGGCACTGAAAGCTCCGTGACAGCAAAACATTTGGCAACACTGCAAAGGATCTCCATCTTAACAAGTCCTTTGGTCTCATATTCAGCCTTCAAATCTTGTTTTTCTTTAAACCAGTGGGGAAAAAAACTGCTGGTGGGATGAGATAATCGCACTTATTTTCAATGCAGTTTCACTTGTCACGGGATTTTTGAGGTTACGTGTGTTGAAACAAGGCAGAACAAGGCAGATGAGCCCACTTGATTCAAGAAAATTCTGGAAACAAGTGGAATTATTTCATTCCACCGGCGGATTTTTTAAGAATGAATATGAGACTGAATGATTTTTTTTTTTTTTCTTACAGTGTATTACTCAATCCTCCCCTCCACCCCTTATTATTAACACATATTTCTCCCAGGCAGAGAATAAAGGGATATTGTGCTTGGGTGCTCCACTGAAGGTAAGTGTTAATAAAAACAGTTTGCGTCATGTCACGTAATGCAGGGGAAAATTCTGTCTGGTTTAGGTCGTTAAGTTATAGGTTAAAAGGAAACAACCAAAGTCCTTGTTAACGGCCAGATGTCCCACTATGGCTATATTTCCATACCGAAAATGAGAGTGAATGAATAGAATTAGAGTTTAGATATGATTAATTACTTAGGTCATTAACGAGTGACCCTGATTTCAGAGATAATATGGTGATTTATTCAAGAACTATAAAGTCCAAAAGCTGCAATTTCCTCCAAGTCGATCGGCGATGCTACTAAGAATCAAGTTGAAATTCACCAACTGCGGGTCCTTTGCTTGCTGAGCTGTTTTGTCAAAAGAGGATGTGACAGCTGGAGCCAAGGGAGCAACAACATCCGGATACTAATACATTATCACGTTTTAAGTTCACAGTCTCAGTGTCTCAAAAAAAAAACAAAAAAAAAAACATAACAAGAGTGGGAGTGGAGAGAGTGAGAGAGTGATTACAGACCTCTGTGAAAAGCAGATTAAAACGTCGGTCTCAAACTATTGACCATCAGTCCTGTTTTAGCAGGCTGACATCATGCTGGAAACTGCTGCTCCTGCCTGCTGTGAGAGCATTTGAGGCCATTTATATAAGCCCCTGCTAAAATGTACGTCTGTTACATGATTCATCAAGACCCTCTGCGATTTAAGGTGGTGTCGAAATCCTGTCCTTTCAGCTCATCAAAGAAAGAGCAAACTAATACAGTTAATCTATGGTCGCTTTAGGTCAAACATCCTCATGGAGAAGCTTTAGTTTGATCAAGTTTACTTATTCGCACAGAGGTAAGGCATAGAAGTGAACAGAAGAAATAATAAACTGGAAAAAAATGCAACAAAGAAAAAGAATAAACACCAAAAGATGTGAAAATCAAAAATGTGTAGGCTGAACAATAAAAAAAAAAAAAAAAAAAAAAAAGCAAGGGCTCATAAGGAACATCTCTTCTGAAAAACAAATGAATAAAATAGGCCTAAAATAAAATAATTAATGAAAAACTATATGTAAGAAATCAATATATCTGAACTGGAGAAGACACAGAAGCTATATGGCAACACAGCATATTTGACCAGTCATTACAGATCAGCGCTGTGCTTGGCTCACCGCAGCTCATCTCCTGCTCTGATTGGCTGACAGGGGACCATCCTTAGGGCATGGGTGGTGGAGGAAAAAAAACACACACCACTATCTGTGCACTACTGATCCACTGTCTCTTATCAGAGTTGGATACACTGATGTGTGCCCCCTCATGGACTTTTTATTTACCTTTCGGTCTCAAGTACAAAAAGCAGAAAGGCATCTGGTAGGAGTTCAATGCACTAATTCACCCAGTTTCACTGATCACTGAGGAGCCTTCCTCACAAGAGCTGACAATAAAAAGAACAGCGCTACCCTGAACTTCCTATTCAGCAGCTGACATTCAACTAGACAGTGTTTTTTGATTCGTTTTCATTAGTTATTCCGTCTCTGATGCCATCTTGTGATTCACTGCACGACGGCCTGTACAAATGGAGGCAAAGTTTTGGGGGAGAGATGAGATTAGGAGATTGCACATTTATTGAAAAAAGTTAAAAGCATAGCTGTGAGTCTCTGCTGATAGAATATCTGTCTGTGCCTTTATCAGCAAAATGACCTACTCTGAGGATTATGCAACATCATCAGGAGATGGCACAACACTCAATATGTGGACAGGGACAGCATGCGCTATGGTTTCCCTTCATATTCAGATTGAACAGATACAAATGGGTCATCATGATACTTGAGGCAGTCCTTCTCGACCAAAATACAAACAGATCTGAGGATGAATGAATGGATGTTCAAATGGGAATCTACCAGTGAGGAACATGCTGTGCCACTTCCTGGTTATGTTATGTGTATTCTTCCACATTTCTGCAAATATCTACAAAATACTTCCACAGAGAGTGCAGCTTGCAAACCTACCTCTCATAAGTTACTTCACACAGAATTATGGCGTGAACAAAACCACATAAAGCATCCCATCTCTCCTTTATGGGGCATGATGGGAGGTAATGGAGCTGTGAGCACCGTACAGGACATTCAACCAAGCTGAACCTCCACTAATCCTATTACAGTGTCCTGGCGCATAATATGAGCTATTTACACTCTGTGGCAGACTCACCTACAGCAAAATAAAGCTGAAAGCTAAAACAAAAACAGAAAAAAAAAATGACATGCTAAATAACCAACAGTGGGGATTAAACCCATACGTTAGCGGACTGAACTAAATGAACAGAGTGTCACTTTTCTAAGTCAGTACCCTCATTCCCGGAGCCTGGCGTGCTAGGGGCCTGTGTCCAGTGAGCAGCTATTTCTCAGTCTGTGCTTAAAGGCGGTCCCAGTTATGGATCTGGCTGTTGCTATGAGACAGTTTCAAACCTTTAGAAGTGTGATGTCATTTTGCTAACCGTGAAATGTTTCTAACTTTCAGCAGAGGCTTTGAGGGACGCCAAAATCACGCTCCTATCTGTCAATGACACGCAACATCGCGTCCTCTCCACTGACAACAACAGGAAGAAGAGGCTACAAAGTCAGTTCCCCGGTGGACAGGCAGGCACGATCAGCAAGACGCATACGACAGCAACCACAACAGCAACAAACAAGTAAACTACTGTACTCACTGCCGCTCCATGATTTCAGCAGGGATTTGATGCTGATTTCAAAGAAGCCTGAATCCTGCTGGCTGGCCATTGCTGCAGCTCCCTGTTGAGTGTCCCCCTTCTAGTTGTTGTGGTTTCCCTCCAGTAGCAGCAGCAGCAGCTGAGCTGGGACCAGCAGGTAGAACCCGCTGTCACCTCTCTATGACGCGCACAACGCTGTGGCACTGACGAGACCCAGAGAAAACACACCGCCGCTGCTCTACCCCTCCTCCTCCCGTGTCCTGTCCTTGGCTGTCAGCCGTCTCTCTCTCCCTCTATCTCCCTCTCTCAGCCCCCTCCATACTCTCTCTGTCTCTCTCTCTCAATCTCTCTCTCTCTCTCTCCCTCTGTTTCTCTAAAGCTGTGGCAGGCAGTGGGCGGCGATGCAAGCTCCCTTTAAATAACTGCGCGGAGGCTGAGAGTGCAGGAAGCAATCCTCTTAGCGGAGCACAGTTAATAATAACTACTGTTTGTCTGCATGCAGGGGCTGATAAAGATGATAGCACAGGGCTTGTGCGTCTTTCGGCGTGCCTGGGAGCATCTGACCGGCAGTTGGCACTGATAGAGGAGACGGAGGGCTCAGGAGGCATGACACACTCCAGCGAGCATGTGGGAGAACAGAGCAAAGAGGAAGACACTCAAGTGATCAGCAAGCCACTGGGATTAAAGAGCTTTCCTTAACTGTACACATGGGATCTGGGAGACGGGGCTGACTGTTGGCTTTATAACCCTTGTACTTCTTTACACCAGCAATTTAACCCAAATGCACATATCAAAAAAGCTAGTTAGAAACTAAACTTTGGAGTGCACTGCCTGAGGAGATCAGGTTAACTAAATCAGTACCAACTTTTGAGTCGTTTCCTTTTTTTTGGCTTCTTTTTATTGTTGCAGTTTTTTTACTCCTGTCCTATTTTGTTATGTGCTTCTTCTGGGTGATTCTCCCCGCCATTATTAATTGACTTTATTTGTTTTTGACATATTTTCTGTTTTTATTACTTTGCAGCA
Organism: Myripristis murdjan; assembly: GCF_902150065.1. Classification (NCBI taxonomy): domain Eukaryota; kingdom Metazoa; phylum Chordata; class Actinopteri; order Holocentriformes; family Holocentridae; genus Myripristis; species Myripristis murdjan. Next base: position 34,995,096 of record NC_043992.1, on the reverse strand, counting down.
CTTTTTAAATTCTCTTTTAGAGAGGCGCTATAAAAAAAAATAAAGTTTATTATCAACATTATTAGTAGTATTTGCATTCCCTTTTCCATTGCTGTGTGTCTCGCGGTTGCATCACAGCGCAAAATGTTTTACGTGACAGAAAACCCATAAGTCAGTGAAGACATGTTTGGCTTCTGCCAAGAGAGAAAGAAACAGGAAGGCTGGCTGCACATCTGATATCAAACACTCCTTCATTTGCATCACTGGAATAACAGAGCTCGGAGATGATCAGCCTGTTCCTAAGTGAGTGGGAGCGGGCAAAGCCACTTTATGACATTATACATTCATCTCCATGGTGAATAACAAGAAACAGGCACGCCCCATATAGGCAAACCAATCCCCTGGTTGCCTTCACATGGATGTAATTATTATGCTCTTATCACACTCCAGTTGCATGTAAAATGAACGTTTCAGTGTTTAATCTCAACTCCATTTTGCCATTTCCTGTAACTTTAAACACGTGGGCTATGAAATATGTCTTCCAATCCCCCGTCCTCCCCTGCCTCTCAGCACATTAGTCTAATCCTATCAGAACTCTGTCTGTCCATCAAGCGATAACCACTTGACCTTCATTACATAACGCACTCACACGTTTTATCAGGCCACATATGCAGCCGGGCGGCGTTCATTTTTACATATGTTGATATCATGACTGGTGACACTGTGCACCTTGTGGAGCTGCTCCACTGGTTATGCTAATAAAGATGTTACTATTTCACATTAAAGGGGAATGCCACCAAACTTAAGAGCTCAATGATACACAATGGTGTACTGCAGTCTAGCCCAATCAATACTTCTGAACCCTGTGAACCACACACACAGACACACACAGACACACAGTATTGATAGGTGAACATAAAAATTATTGATTTGATATATGTATAAAAAAATCACATTTATTCATTTCACCTACGGTGTACCACACACTGAAGCCATAATCTGACAGATAAAACAACATAAAAGGCCTTAATCTCTGAGGATTCATCAAAACTGGCCTGGTAGTATATTCACCATTGCACCTCCTCTATTTTTGTTGCATACATTAATTTAACTTTTGTGTGACATGCATTAGCAAAAGGCTACAAATTGTTTATATGTATTCTTTTATAGCAACTATAATGCTAATTCAAGGGTGTTAACTTCTGTCCCTTTGCACAATATTGAGATGGCACACTACTGGACAACCATCTATAATGAGGGAAAAAAAAACATGAAACACGCTAAATATTATGATTCTTATGGAAAAATAGAACAGAATGACAGGGACTTTTTCGCTCACTAATATTTTTGTTCAACAGGTGCGAGAAGCTCTTCCTGTCTCTTCTCGTTTCGCTCTGTCCACCTGCATACTGGAGCTGCAGCACAAACTAAACATGACAAGTCAAAGATGAAGATGAGGAAATGATCACTATCAATTTGCACCTTTTTCACCCCAACTGAAAATAACAGCATTGAAACGTCAAATATCAACAAATGGAGAAAAAACTAGGGATGGACCAATATATCAGCAAGCTCCTGGTTTTATCCAGTATGAGCTTCCAAAAGCAATTACGTTATCAGTCTGAAACCCTTTTTTTTTTTACAGCCAACATTTGGTGGCTGATTGTGAAATTTTGCACTCGTGTGACCTTTTTTTTTTTTTCAAGAATTGATACGACTGTCAGATTGTCAGAGCAGCAACAGAACAAAACTAACCTGGTCTTTTGTTTACAAAACACTAAATAATCTTAAGACAGGCGTGTCTGAAAAAATGAACCTGTTTTGCAGCTCCATTTGTATTCTCAATCTTACAACAAGTCATACCAGTCCTGGAACCAGTATCAGCCATTGTGGGCAGGAAGATATCAGATATTGGCATTGGTATAAAAAAAAAAAATGGTAATGATAATAAGCATAATGAACATAAATAAATATATGAATAAGGTGCATTTCTTGCTTGCTTGTTTTATTCATGTTTTGCTGTTTGTTATCATATGTGATCACAGGTGGCAGTGGAAAAGCATTAGGTGCCAGTGCACTAAAGTGTTAAATGATGATGCAAATGATATATTGGCATTCAAAAACCAGGCAACAGGTTGCATAACACAGCGCTGGTACTGTCACACCTCACATGGCAATGAGATATTTGATGAAGATCCTGCAGACAAGTGACAAAAATCTGCATTTCCCACTCATTACTGCCTACTTGAGCTGTAGTGTATGTTCCCATTCATATGGCTTAAATGAAAGTAAGTGGGTATCTGCTTGTTCTAGACAGTTTTTTTTTTTTTTAACTAGAAGTGAATCAATGTCAGTATAATTGGCCTCTCAGCCATTTGCCCCATGTCTGAAGTGATCACCATGTACTCTGACAACGTATAATGTAATGTACCAATAACAACGCTGTGCTGGAGGAACACTTCAACAGTACATTGAATCGCTTTATGGGTTATTACGGCACATACCATACACTCTCTCTGCAAATTATCAGTGATGTGATTAATGTCGCAGTTTTCCCACATGACAAAAGTTATGTATTCTGCAAAGCATCTATGTTCTCAGATATGATTCGGGAGCAGGAATCCTCGAGACTGCAACGACACCCTGTTTGCACACGATCTAATGTTTCAGATTTGTCCAGTGGTTTTGACAAATGAACAAAAACACTGGGAAAATCTGAAACATTACATTCTCCGCTAAGAATGTGATAAGTACTAATTTGTTGTCTAGTGCGTGTGGCTAATTTAGCTAATTGCGGGAAATTGTTGGACCTATTATGGCAAAATAGTTAAAGTTTTACCATAAACAGCAACTGGCCTTAATGGATCCTTTTAATGGTGAAAACACAGAGTTCACTTCTCTCCTCTCCTTATCCATCAGTTATAATCTGGTCAGCTTGACTTGGCCAGTAAGAGGCCGTCCCAAGGGCAAATGATTATGTAATTCCCTAGCTGACTAATTTCGCGAGTTTTTCAACAGGGCTGCTAAACAGGAAAAAGTTAAGCGGAGGCAGACGGACGGAGATATCCCAGACTTCCCCGTGTTTTTTTGCGTTAAATGGTGACAGACAGACAAAACTATGAACCACTTCCATGCTTGAAAGCAGTCCTACCACATGATGCCATGAGCCATTAAAAAAAAAGATAACATTTGGGAGTGTAACGGTATCTGTCTATCATCTAAAACCACGACATAATCATGGAGTTGCAACTGTCTGCATCAAGTAAAGTCTTACTATGACTAACTAAAACATGATAAAAAGTAAATATTATTACAGTGCTGTCATAAGGCATTACTTATGCATCTATTCCCTGTTTGAAAGAAGCAAATTTAACCAAGCGCAAAGTTTTTTTTCTGCCAAATTTGTTTTTATGTAAATTTCAATGAGTGTACTGCTGCAACCGTCACTGTGAAAAACTGTCCTGTTGTGATGACTGTCCCTTTTCAGGGGTACCGAGCTGTCGGTGCACAGTAGTAAAACAGTTAAAACATGAGGCACTGACTTCTCCTGTCCTTGCTATAAAACTGCTGCATACTCATAACAGTGAGGGTATGAGCTTTATGAGCCTCTCCTGTCCTGACAGGCTGCACTTCCTCTATAACTTCAACTATTTGAAGAGGAGTAATAGCCTGTCTAGTGGATCTTTCTTTTTTGAGAGAGACTGCAGCTCGCGGTGCTAGAAAGCAGTGAAAAACACACTTCTACAGATAACAAAGCTGTCACTGCACATCAGAGATTTGTCTAATGAGCGCCATGGAAATATCAGGAACTTCTGTCGAGCTACAACAGCCTTATCTAGACGCCTCTAAACTTGTCACTCGGGTAACACTGCTACCAAACCAAATCAGATGTAAGCCATGGACTTACACTGTCAGCCTGCTGCAGGGCCAGAGATGAGCCTGCTTTTCAGAGACGGACGCCCCTGAGGTGAAACAGTCTCACAATTAGCACATGACCCGCAGGTCTGTTTATTGGCTGCATCGCCAACGGGCATGTTCAGCGTCAAAGTCAAGCGATAAACACACAAGATGCGTCAATCAGGAAGGCATCGCTGATTACTGAAATGGTTGTAAACATCATCCTTAATTAGGCTTTAAGTGGGCGAGGGCTGCGTCACATTAAGCACTTATTAAAGGCATTATTAAGCTCTGATGAAGGTGAGGAATGTGAGGCATGTCCAGTTCAGCCATCCTTGTGGTATCAGACTCAAACTCTTGACTCCCTTTTACTCTCTCAGCCCCTGGCGCCTCTCATTTCCTCCTCTTTCTCTCCCCACGCACATATTCAATAATTCAATATCCCAAATCACTTATTTAAGGTTATTATTCAATTTCCCTGGTGTTTCTTTTTCACCGAGGACACAGGGAGGGGATTTGGAAAGCGAAGCCAGTGACAATGAGCTCAAACCAGTGTCCAATGTGTAATCTGTCAATTAAATCCCCTCTCATGTGATTCACCCGTCCAACTTTCTGACTCCATTTTTAACAAGACACCAAATTCCTAGTTAACTATGACAAATACAACCGGGAGGTGAGGCATTTCACAAAGTGACGGCAATAGTAGCTGAAATGTGTCCAACATCAACTTGCTGGTCCTCAGCCCACCACACAACACTTTTTTCCATTTTGCACAAATCAAAAAACTCCGGAGGCAGCCACCACAGCTCCACAGAGTTAAAGCGGTACCTACTTTCAAGAATGGTTGGCCTCTTCTTATGGCGCATCTTTTTGAACTTCCCTCTGAAGTCCCTGGGTGGGAACAGATCCAGAGGTAAGCTGGCAATGCGCCCCAGGACAACCTCATCCAGTCCCTCAGAGCAATCCGTCTCGCTCTCAGCCACGTCTCTCCCGGCACTCTCCTCTAAAGACATGTTGGATGGCAGGGAGCCCACAGCAGATTCAATCATTCTTCCAAAAGAGTCATCTGAAGCTGCGTCGGGGGATGTTTTCAGCGGAATGTTTAATTTTTCTCTTCCTTTTCCTCCTTCCTAGTTCTGTCTCTCGGTCGAGTAATGAATGTCTCCTGTGTTGGAGATGCAGCCGGGGCCGCCAGCTTCGGTCGGTTAATGTGTTTTAACCCCTGCACTTGTCAGGGCAGTTCAGCAAGTTACAGTAACATTCATGAATTGGGCAGGTGTTGGATTACTCGACGGCCCCTCCTCTTTTCAGCAAAAAGGCGAGAGGCAGAGAGAAGAGAGGCAAAGCAATACCTAAAGAGAGAGAGAGAGAGAGAGAGAGAGAGAGAGAGAGACGGACCAAACAGAGCTCTGACAGCTACAACATTAACCGCCTACTGTAAGCCACGAGGTCTTCCTGGATAAATATCCTCTAATTGTCTAAGAGTCTACCTCAAAGTCTAACAAGCATGTCAAGCCCCTGGCAGTCTCCATTTTCTATTTAATGATCTGGCAGCCATTATTAACAAGAGTTAAAACAACTGTTTAAAAGTTGTTTTTCTCGTGGTGGCCGACAGAAAAACATCCTCCACATGCACGGCAGAAAGCAAAAGTCCACGCTGCTTCCACAGATCCTGCACACAACATCTCCACATTCCCAGCACTTTGCTGTATGTCCGGGCTTCTGTGATGAGGCCGGCTTGGTCTTCCCACAGCGTTATTTCCAGATGCTCATGACTTCGAGAACATTGAGGAAATCAGGGAAAAGTAGTGAACCCAAGAATTGTAGTAAAGTTAGTAAGGAGAGAAAGAAAAGCCAAGGAAATGTTCACACAACTCCTAGCTTGTGCTCTGTTCAATCAGTCTTTTTCAACTACTCAAGTGAACACAAACTGGACACACCTACCACATGAACCAGTTTTTCCTAGCCTGACCTACATCAGCAAGACAAACACCCTGTGTATGAACGTGAAGGCGTTTTCTGTTTTAGAGAGAAACCACAGTTAGAGCATGGAACAAGTGGCCTATGCTCTCTTGTTCTCAGGCTGCCGATATGTTTTCCGAGGATTGGTGTTACAGCATAGAGAAATGCATGATTAAAATGTCACACGTCACATTTAAAACGTACAACTCCCTTCAAAGTTAAGCGAACATACCATGCTGGAGAATGCAAAATGAAAACACTTGCAGCACAGCGTTCACCGGGGAGCCCCTGGCAACATGTTTTTGAACAATGTAATGACTCTAGCAGTAGTTTCACTATTCATCCACCTGTCAAAGGCAAGGGCTGCCTAAAGAAAAACCTTTCACTGGAATGCTTGTAGAACACACCTGAAAAATGTGTCCAACACCACACACGACATGCATCATGTCTCTGACACTCTTAGGGATTAAGGGAGTTTGAATTGCAGTTACCTTGCAGGCTGTTCCTGACCTACTTCAAAAAATTCCTTCAGGACAAGGATTATCATGTTGTCACACTAAACAGAGGCATAACAAACACACCAAAGAGAATTTGTCCACAACATCTAAAGGCATGCTCTCTGTTTTGGGTTGAGGAAATGGTTTTAATTCAGCAGGGCAAAGGGGGAAAAAAAAAGTCTTGCACCCAAACACAAAGAAAGCCAAATAACATCAAAACTTTGCTTAGTCATATCTGCCAACTCCCACTGATCTCTATGAATGAGCCTGGAAATGGGTTTGCTCCACTTTTCAAACTTCTGAAAAACAAATTTTACATTGTAAACCTGCAATGTGACTCCAGTTTAAGAAAAAGAAAAAAAAACTCTCACACCATGACAAATTATCTGCTTCTATCTTATACAAGCTCAAAGACATTTATGTCTCGCCATATCTACCTATATACAACCTTACATTTTCAAGTAAGCAAAGCTACAAAAGTCCTAGGGGAAACTAAACTACAAGACAGACATTCAATTTATTGCAAGATATCAATACCGAGCTTATAGTGCACCTTTAAATTATTGTAAGATCAATGTAAACTATTTGAGACACAGGTAACTGTATACAGTGATGCAGAATGAAATGACTGCTCTGGCAGAGGATGTTGTGGTGATAGTGCACCCCCTACTGTTGAATAAAGAATGTATTGAGGAATAATTGCATACTCCCACAGTAAAGTATGACTGTCAGGTACAGTTTAATCACAGACTGGACTTTTTGCTGTTTTTCTAGTTTGATTTTTAGGTAGCCTGCATAACTGAAATCAGACCTGCTGTTCACAAAGAAAATGTGTGGTTATTTGTTTGTTGTGTGAGTGTGTGAGCTGAATCTAATAAACCATGTTCTTTGAAAACAATAAATCCAGAGAAGGGAAGCAGGTTATTTCCCTCAAACTGAGGCTTTTACATGAGATGTGGCTGCAGTCCTGCCATCACGGAACAACAACACACATGCATGCAGGTGTTACCGGGTTAATATTTTACCAATAACAGCCGGCCGTTAAGTCTGCTGCCTGATACAACTGATGTTGGTCCAACTCTTTCATTTGAGAGATTTATCTTGACTTATGCAGACATGTCTGACCTTGAGGAAACATACACAGCACTGACAGACAGCTGCAGTATTTAGTGTACCCTACAAGTTCATTATACAGGCTGCACACTAAAGTTAACTAAGATCAAATGAGCTACATAAAACTTTTATGACCTTCATCTACACAGTAAATGAAAAAATGCAACTTCAACTATACTCTCTGTGTTTCCAAGCATGACCTCAAATAAACAAAAGAGTCAATAACCAACAAACGTGCTTGTGTTTCGGTTGTTAGGCTACATCGACACAGAAAGAAAAAAACTCTCCTCCAGAAAAGCCCCCCATCTGCTGTCAACACACTCTGGTCGTCTAAAATTCTTCAAACTAAGCCACCCTCGAATTCAACTCAAAGTAACAGACACCTGTTGAATTAAAACCTCATTATAACGGCAAAATTAAACTAGGTTTGGTATGTGGGTATCTGTGCCACAATGTGGAGCAGAGCTGGGCTGCCTGGACTGAGAGACTGAGAGCCGGAGTCGGCAGGCCGGGGAAACCAATACCCTCCGGCTGCCACAGAAGGCTGTTACCATGGTGAGAAGTATTTGGATTTGCACAGGCAGAGCAGAACATGATGAATAATTGATAGATATCAAGCCCTAATGTTAGTACATAGGCACTGAAGGTTAATTCCAGCTATGCTAATGCATGGACTCCTCAATGGCATACATGCAAAGTGGGCCAACACACCCACTGAGGATCCTGTTGAAGGTGGATACAGACAGACGTCACATAACACTAATCAACTTCAAAAGGCATAATGCTACTGTGTGTGGGCCTCCCAGTGCATTTCAATTACTTTCTTTTTCTCAGATAAATTATAAAACAGAGCTACTGTGCTTTTAAACTTTATAAATGCCCAACATAAAAAGTGGAATGATGACAACTTAATGGTAGATGGGATCCAGGATGTCTTTTCACATGATTACGGTTAATCATCTATCACCATGTTTTTATTAAAGCATTACACTGCATAGCTTTGCATGGTGCAACTCGCATGCAATTCTGCTCTGTGCTGCTTGGTTGAGTTGGCGTTGCACAGGAGAACCACCCCATGAAAATCATGAGTTGGGTTTGCATCATCATCTGAAATGCTCTGTGCTGGCTGGGTGACACAGGCGCAGTACAAGTTTCACACGCAGCCTGCGACTAATTGCATGGAAGTTGCATTATCTAACGCTAGCCAGCAGGGCTGAACAATTAATCGAAATATTATCGAAATCACAATACAGCCAAGTGTAATACCCAAATTGAAGGAGCTGCAATTTTTTGATAAAGGCTGCAAGTGCAGTAAAAGATTGTAATTAAAGAATTATGATGCAACAGAGATGCTCTGGCCTACAAATTGGATTGTGTAGATGTAAGAAAACAGACTGCATCAAAAATCACACCATTATGATATTTATTCAGTGAAAATGAAAATTGTAATGCAAAAAAATATTCCTCCTAAAATATATTGACTAAAATCATGAACCGTATCACAATCACCAACTAGCCTGAGACTATATAACTCCACCATGTGACAGGTGAGAGAGAAATTCAACAAAAACCCGCCATCCACATGGCAAGTAATTATTGAACGGGTCGCTTGTTCTCCACACTGCTCTGTCCAGGGAGGGTTAACACACAATAGGACCATTCAGTGGCTCCACACAGGTCCACAAAGTGCACCTGTTCCCTCCGCTACCTGCCTATTATCTACCTGGGGTGGGAGGGGCTTAGGACTGAACACTTGCACCCACTGTGGCCTTGGAAAAAAAGGAGACCTAGTGATGCGAGCACCACGCAGATCTAATTACAGCGAGGTGATTATGTTCTTATACATTGTGCATCAGTCAGGTTGACAACCACTCATTGTCTCCCTTTTGAGACAAAACTTGATGGATATTTGAATAATGGTCAACCTCACAGCATAACATGCATTAATCCGAGTGAATGGTCACTGTTTCAATCTTTTAGCTGAGCTGAGGACCCCGCGGTTTATCTAAATAACTCAGAAGGCATTATGAATTATGAATATCTAAATGGAAATGCTAACTTCAGTTGCCAGAATTTACATTTTATCCACTGCCTACAGGCACGCAGGTCGTCTCATGAGCGAGGGCTGGATCCAGGGTCACGCTCTTCTATCTTTAAAAACTAATTTCTAGTAACTTTTCATGGCAGGGCTATGTTTTTACATGACTTCCCAACCAGCAGCTTAGAGAGAAAAAAAAAATAATCCTCAATTTAAATGTAAACAGAAAGCTAGCCCTGCCATGGAAATCTAATTTATGACATTTTTCTGTCTCAGTTCACTGAACCACTGATACATCATTACACATCATTAGTATATCATTACTTTTGAATATAACAGAAGCTAATTTAGCCTGTCTTTTTTTTTTTTTTTAAAGGAAATGTTTGTGCATAACAATTGAGTTACTGAACTGAAGAATGACAATTATCCTGCAGTTGGAGAACACAAATTTTTTATCCTGGTATGGGCCTAAACAAAACTGAAACAGTGACAACCATCAGACTGGAGCCTGCAAGCCATTTGTTGTATGAACATAGAAACATCCAAAAGTACATGTGGTCAAATGATGTTCAGTAAAGTGAAATACTGTAAACTGTAAGAGGGCAACTTCCAGCATCAATTCCACACACTGCCTCACTATGTGGAGCAATAAGGTGAGTTCAAATGGTCTTTATTTGGGTGTTTTAGTATGTAAAATACTCAGGGTCAAAATTAATGCATCATCTCCTATATACAGACTACTGACTTTGTGTTTGTCACAGTGGCAACACTTTCTGAGGCCATTTAGTCCACAAGACACCAGGGAAAGCATGTCGTGCCAACCTGACTTCTGTTACTGTTCTGCTATTTGAATTTTACAGCCATTTTCCAGTTGATGGTGGGCTGTTAGTGTTTGGTAAAGAGGAACAAGGCGTCAGAATGAGACTGCGTCCGTGACTCATAATTTATTGACAGAGAGATGAGTCCGTTTTTAAAGACACTGACTAATTTATGTAACATGGAGGCTTTGGTACCAACAAACTCAGTGAAATGTCACCCTCGACGACGACCCAATAGGTGAGGAACGCGAGGCGACGTCAATTCCGTGAGCAAACTTTATGCCAATTAGAGAAGACTTGCCTTTCAACTTCAGGACACGCACATACTTTGTATATAAACTAGGAAGTTTTAGAAAGGAAACAAAAAAGTGAGAAACACTGGGAATAGTTTTTTTTTTTTTTTTTTTTCACCCCTCCTGGCAGAGGACTAAGTTACGCGCCAGCGGACGAGCTCCTGGAAGCGGCGGCGGCTTCTTGCGCAAACGTAAAAGCAGGATAAATACCTCCGATTGCAGCAGGCCGGTTATTTTGGTTGCTCCATCTCCTCTTGTGAAAGCCGTCCAAGTTGCTGCCTCAGTGGTCCCTTCGAGCGCTCCACTTGCTCAGATGCACTTTTTGCACTTGGTGTCTCTCCATCAACTGGGCGCCCGAGCCGAGAGACAAACTCCACCCCCAGCAACGACACTCAGCCCGATGCCTTCTTGAATAATGAAAAGCATGCAAAAAAAAAAAAGCATGCAGGGCATTGCCTCCCTGTGCTCTGCCTGGTGACCTGGCCCTGGACCGTGAACAAGCTGTGGTGCATTTTATACTGAAACTACACAGACAGCACCTGCTACTATTATTCTACTCAGAAATATACATCACAGAAATATTTCAAGTTGCACCACCGGGGTAAAAAGAATCCATAAAATACAATAAGGTCACTGCAGACTCACAGCAGAGACATTACAAATCCCTGTGCAGTATATTATTGGACAGAATATTAAGATGATTTTACATAGGAGTGTGTGCTGTGCAATTACTGCAGCAGCAGCTAGGTAATCTTTCATCAGCTTATAACTTCTGAATGACCTCTGTGGTAATTTGGGGCTACTTGTTTTAAATTGGACTGGCATATATTCAGGTGCCCAGGCAATGGAGGGAAAAGTATTAGAATTTGGCTGACTCTAATAAAAATGCTGTCAGGTTTTTGGTTTATTTGTTATTTTAGTTTATTATACATACAAATACTGGTGAGAAAATCAACTCAGGTAAGAGTAAAAACTACCTAAGAGAGAAAGTTTGTTATGATTGTCTCCAAAATTATCATTTTGCAGAATTATAAGTGTTCAAACTCAGAGCTTCTTATGTAAAACGCTGAAATTTACAAAATAAACTTCACAAACAAATTAATGCAAGATTACTGTTCTGTGGCCTATCATTTCACATCACCATGTTTTTGCATCTATTTATTTGGTTATCTGCACATCTAATCAATAAAGAGGTCTTGGTGTGTCAGCCAAGAAAATGGACAATCTCCACTTTGCTCACATCATCATTCTGCCATACTGAACTGCCACCAAGTATCTACAAACTAGTGAGAATAACACAGAAACAGAGTAAAACCCTGTGTAGCTCAGTTTTTAGAGGAACTGGTACCTTTGACTCTGCTTTGACCAGGAACACGAGGATCCAGCAGATGGCATCAGAGAACACGCTAAAGAATAACCAACTTGTAATGGAAATGTCTCTTCAGCAAACGGCAGTGAAGAGCAGCCGCACTGACATGTAGTTGCAATGAAATGCATGAGTGGTGTGGGAGAGGATGATTTTCAAGAACACCTCTCACACACACCCCGTGACAAGGTTTGACCGTTTCTCCTCCTGAATGAGAGCTGCAAGTATTCATTTCAACACCTGGAGAGCAAAAATTGCACAGATATCTCTCACGTGTACCCAGCAGGGGTGGCTGAGGTTAATGTCCCAGGCTGATTTTTGGAAAGAGATCCTCACACCGTGTGAACTCCAGGCACTAGACAGATGCACCTATTGATGAGAGCAGATACCCTGCATGACCGGAGTCGCAGGAGTTCAATGGCTGGCCATCCGCCTCCCTCAGACATCACTGTTTTAGCACTCAGGGAGAACAACAGCACTGATTCAAGATGATAGCACACCCAAGAGCTCCATGCAGACCTCAAAGGAAGAAAATTGCTTTGTCAACTGTATGCACACACTACAGTACGCCACACTGACAGCACAGCCTTAACCATGCTGGTGATAAGAAAGCACCAGGTGTAGTGATAGAAAAAATAAAGAAACACGCACACTTTGACGAATGGAAATAAGGGCTGCACGATAATATCGGCACATCATCGGTAACGGCTGATATCGGCTTTAGAATGAAATATCGTCATCGGCCATACCTCTTTAAGTGGGATGAATTTTACAGTTTTGTTTGAAAGAAAATGTTACATAAAACCAATATGGCATGTTGTACATAACCTAAGCTGAAGTAGTTTTCTTAGTTTGCCCAGTGAATGTGTAGATTTTGAAATGCATTGTGTTCTATGTCTGCATCTGCCAATGGACCTTCACAATAAGATCACGCATAATAAAATGCTAATTCCACCACAGGTGAGACTTGATGTTTTCTGCAGTTTAGATGAAAAAAAATGATCGGTATCAGCATCAGTGATTGGGCAAAAGATTTGGAAAATACCAACATATCGGATACCAGCAAGAAATCCAATATCAGTCATGCCTAATGAAAAGATCAGTCACTATGGGCATGTATGTGACAATATCCTTGGTGGTATGATTCAAAAACAAACAAACAAATTGTCTTCCTGAACTTCAGCACAGTCCTGATTCCTCCTGATTTTATTTAATTTTTTTTTAATTCAAGTTTAAGTTCAGCTCAGTTACAATATGCTGGTATGCGGTGATTATTCTGTTACTACTCAATGAAATGGTAAATCACAGTGTCACACTACACAAGAAACATAAAATTCAAAGCAGTTGCATAATTCAGCACTGCCGCTCTGACCTGATCAAGCACTCCTGTCTGGTTTCTCAGAGGAATAGAGAAATGCAGGATAAAGGAAGCGCAGTTGTAAGGTTTGAGGATGATGATTGTCACAGCACAGCGCCTTGATGCACATGCAGGTACTTTTCAGCTCGGATGAAAGTCGGCAAACCAATTAAAAAGAGATTCACGAAGCCGGGGTGTGAAAGCCGTGACCCAAACAGACACGCGTAAAATCACATTAGCCACATCCTCTTCAAAGCAGGAAATTCCATACTTTGTACCCTCTACATGAGGGGTATAGAAGCAATACTGTGTTCTGCTGCTGCCAGTACTCCTCCATATTGAGAGATTTCTTTTTCGCTACAACATGAAACAGCCACTGAACTGTTTTTGACCTGCTATGTGCACCAAACGGAAGTCCAAACCGCGATGACCCTGGATGTATGCTTTGCTCTATTAATGGAGTGTGCAGGTCGGTTAAGGGACCCACGCTCAGACCTTTGAAACCTTTGAATCACATCACAATAGATCAGTTCCCCGCCGAGCGAGGCCTGCTGAGGGAGAAGGCACTGAAGCGGCAGTGGATCAATGACTGCTCTCATGTCTCGCAACAATGCTTTGAGTGCAAGGACTGCTCTGCGTTGCACGATTCTGCAAATATTGATGAGCTGAGATTTGCAGTGACTGAGCTCCATTAAGTGTTTGAACAGGGGACACACTGACGTTTTGATTCCACACTCATTGTAATGGATGCATTTTATTGTAATGTCAACACCAATGTCAGGTTATTGTGGACTTTTGGGAATATAATCAGGATGTGACCAGTTCTTGGACACTTTCTTTAGTGAAAATGGACCGTATGTCCCTAGCTGCTCATCTAAAATACATGAACACGTCTTCAGAAAAAGACTATGCTTAACTCTCACGGGCATCGTTTGAATCCCCATTCAAAATCCTTGAAGTAAGGAAACAAAACATCACAATGTCACTATTCAGATATTTGGAGTTTACTTCATGCAGCATTTCACGAGGAAGCTGTATTAAACCTTGAATTTTCGAGAAAAAAGTGGCAAAGTACGCTGTGTAAAAAGATTGCAGTGTTTGGTGATGATGCTGTTAGCGCTGTGGGAAGAACAAGAGAGGAAGGGAGAGTGAGTGCATTCAAAGGCCAAACAAGAACTTCAAGGCAACTTGGAAGGACCTGAAATTTATGTCTAGCTTTACCTTTAATAAACAGCTGGTCGATGCGACTAATGGTTCTGAGACAGATGGGAAGTGCATTAGATCTCCTCCAGTTTGCGTACAGGACCGGGGGAGGTGTAAAGACACCACCTCTACTGTACTGATCTTTATACGCTACCATCTTGAAGGACCCAATACTCAAGCAAGGCCTTTAATCAGTGATTTTTCTTCTAACGTCAAAGTCTCAAATGGAAACTTCACGTCTGGCAACTCCCAATGGCAGAAAGAGGTACTTGAAAAATGTTTAACATCATTATCCAGGATTCATGTATCATGTTACTCCGTTCCTGTGTCCATACTTAATTTATGCAAACAGGGCAGATGCTTGGGGTCTTAATTAAGGGGACGATGAAACTTTTGTCTATTGCAGTCCCACTTTGTGAGTTAGGCTGATAAAACTGATAAAGTGTTATTTTATTTTAATAATTAATATTTTTTTCATACCGTTGCTGGCAGAACCAAGCAACTTGCCTGTACATAGACTTAATGTGCATACCAGAACAATCTCCACTGTGATGATCCATGCAAAACTGTTGCAACGATATTGGAGTCTGGAGGTGCAAAGTTCTTATTTAGCCTACACACAGTGAGCGGCCAAACCAGAATCCCAGTGATAATTAACCTGAACACGAATAGCACACATCTCCCACACGCCGGTGGACACAGAGAGACCCGCTCCACTGTGGGCTGAGAACAACAAGGGAGAAGTCAAGGAGACACAGTTGAAGACAAGGTATTATGTAATAGTGTGTGTGTGTGTGTGTGTGTGTGTGTGTGTGTGTGTGTGTGTGTGTGTGTGTGTGTGTGTGTGTGCCTGTCTACGTGATAGTCCTGTGATGGACTTATCCTGGGTGTTTTGCTCCCATCTGCACAATGCATGCTGGGACAGGCTCCAGGCCGTCGTGACCCTGAATAGGAGTACACGGATATGGAAAATGAACAAATTATGTAATTACAATAACCCAATTACAATTGACCAAGGCTCAAAAGAGCAGCTGGCAGTTTCAGCCACAGAAAATGATATCCTTTAATGCACAACTAGCCACTTGGCACAGCATGCATGGCGCACTGCAGTCACAGCGGCCTGCGTGTTTAAGAGGACCTTAATAAGTTTTTCTTACCCGCCCCCAACATGTAATGCTGCATCCCTACGAGGTAACCACCTTAGCAACAAATCTTAATACCACTTGTTGTTCAGGGCATTAACTGAGTCATCTGTCTGGTTGAGTGCATTATGCACGGTCAGCGTTTTGCACACAACAGTGCAGTGCCGGGCTGGCTAACAAGAAACACTTAGATTCATCATTAGCTTGTTTACATGACGTGCAGATCCTGTCACAGATGGATACAGGAAAACCCCAAAAAGACAATACAAGTGCACAGGCAGGAATTGAGAGTAAGCTTTGTTTTCTCATGCCATGTGCAACAGGGAGTGACACTGTGTGGCTTAACAGAAGTAAATACACTACTTTAATGTCTGGTAACTCTGTTCTGTTGTGTTGTTTGTCCAGTGTTTTCACTTTTGAATTGGATGCCTGCTAGGAAAGCTTGATTTGTTTGTCAGGAATGGACAGGCTTTTCAAACTGGTACTGTAAGGTCAGCTGGGTGAGAGCACAAACATTGCACAAAGCAGAGTCAGAATTGGCTGCTGCAGCTCGGACTGCCCTGAGCATCCCTCCGTGCAGGAGGGGTGCAGAGAGACGGTTGCATCGACCTTTTTGTCCTAGGTGCCCTTTTCAGATTGAAACACCAAGATAGCTCTAAATGGAGCATCACTAACATTGTTCATGTGAGGAACTGTAAACTGAAAGGGCTCCACAATCTGAAAGGCACACTAGCACAGTGTTTTCACCACACGCAGGCGAGCACACTGTCCTTCTCTTCAGCAGCTTACACTGGTCAGTGTAGAGCATTTAAATTTCATCTTCTGTGAAATGATGAGACACTTGACTGGTTATCCAGTTTGTGCACACAAAAAGTCTGTAGCTGCTTCAGATGGCCGGGTCACACAATTTCAAACCTAGACCTACATCTATTTCTCTTGTGGTTTCTTTATGTTGTTCACTGTGTGGTTATATTTATTTCTTAATAGCATGCCAAAATATCAATAAAATAATTCTCAAAATGCCTTTCACTTGCAGCTGCACTTGAAATTTTAAAGGCAAAAAAAAAAAAAAGGTTGAGCATTGACTCTTACTGATAGAACAGAGCACTTTGTCAGTGAGGGCAGAAATTTCAATTACTGGAGGCAAACCCTCACTATTTTGGTGTAAACCAAATATACTAAGACTGGTTAAGTGCATTTCTTATCTTGTACACAATCAGTTTTTTCTATGTCTCTTGAATACGGAAATGGAAAACTATCATGGTGAACACAGAAAGTGTGAATTGTGATCCCCCACTGAGGTCTTTCACTTCTACCCCTACTGCGTTGAATTTGAGAGATAATCTGGTCTCCTCCATGTTTCCATCTGGATACAAATAGAGGGTGTAATTTCTGCTGTGGAATAAGTACCCACAGTAAATTTTTGAAACACCCACAGGCTTTGAAAAGTCACCCTCTCACCTAGAGGGGGGCGACTTAATTGAGGAGCTGCTGCAAAGAGAGGCCTATTGATTTTTTTTTTTACTTTGAACAGCATGGGGCCTGTCTCAATGAGAAATTAGACATTAGATGTTTTGTGATCTACAGTACACCAACAATATGTAAGATGTCATATTCATTTATATGAGATCTACATTTTTCCATTTTCCTTACATTAAGCTTGTATAATTTAATGTGTTTGCTGTTAATTTGAAGATAACTCCAATCATTTAGAAGGTTAGTCATTGAAATGCGGGTGGTTTATGTTACTCCCTCACACTTTATATATGTTCTACTTTATGCAGTGCTAATTGAATAATGGATGCAACAGAATGAGATGAGATGTTTCCTTATTTACACGCCTGACTTCCTGTGCCTTGCATGCCTGATGAAGCGGTGAGTGAAACTTGCTGCTCAAGAGCTTTGCTAAAGATTTGTTCGTATATCAAGTCCCTGCTCCTGGCTCTTGAGTGCACACTTACAGCAGCATAATATTTGAATTTTTTTTTGTTTCTACTCTTCTTGCAGTAAACAGCACTTTTTGACTTACATGCTAAGCACAAGGATTTTTCTTACACAAAGAAACTGGGGCTGTCATATTTTATAGTTCAGCATTGTTTAATTTCATACTGCGTTTTATGTAAGACCTGTAATTTTTAGATTAGCTACCACAGTAATCTCAGTGAGAGGTCATAAGTGCAAGTATATTGTATTTTCGCCACTGAAAGCAATGCATGCCACAGTGCAAAAGAAATTAAGGGGGTTTTATATCCTGAGGAAAAGCCTTTTTAAATATAGTTTTATAACATTTCTGTATTGTTAGTGAGTTTACATAGAAGACAGACAAGATAAGAGGGAGCGGATCTGAAAAGCAACCGAGGCTCGAGGCCCAGTCTGAACTAAAGACATGTCCTTTACATTGTATGGACCATTTACATCGTGTGCTAGCTGAACCACAGGACTGTCTAAAAATTGCCCTTTTTTGCCTCGGGCCCATTCAGAGTCTGTGCACACCACACTCCCTCACAAAGAATTTGAAGTATTGCCTTGTAACCGCTGTTGTAAGGTACCAAAAATTAAATGTAGGAGAATCTAATGACTTTTACATCTCATTGGCCAGCTGGCTTAATTATCACTATCTGTGATAATTACGTGTAATCTCATTTTGACCTTGGTGTTTTTGTTGTTGCTGTTAGGATGAGTCTGTAATTCGTTAAGGCTGCTGCCCTTGTGGGCCAATAAAAAAATCGAATTACACAGACTATGAGGCTCTTACACAAGGTTATAGGGAGGAATGCATTGATTGGGATATGAAAGCTGGAAAGCGGCTAGAACATCTGCGTGTGAATAGTTTCAGTCTCAGTGCCAGGACCCTATGGGGAAGCAGAGGTGAGCACTGTGTATCATTTTCCTGGAACTGATGCTCCAATTCATCATCCCCCCTCTGTCTGGTTTCCATCCATCTTCTACCTGCTAATCTCCCCCTTGGGGAAGAGCAGGCTGGACCTGGCACAGAAGAGCGCAGGATGGCCGCTTGTTAATCTTTGATTGTATCAACAATCTGCTTCCCTGGAAATATAACACACCGCAAGGCGACACTACTTCAAGTTACGAGGCTGTTGTAAAGAATGCTACTGAAAAATGCAAGAACAAACAAGGGGGCCCAGATGGGCTCATCAAATCGACTTTGGAAAGAAGGAAGGAGGTTATCTGTGGGCACGGAATAACACACAGCGGTGGAAATATGTAATTCACGCACAGAGGCTTAGTGCAGCGGGGGGGGGGGACATTTGCATGGATGCACGTACGACTCAATTTGAGTTTTTTTTCAGACTGACAGTGGAGGAGAAATAACAGTTAGTTGATTAATCGATTAGTCAATCAAAGGAAAAGTAATCAATTATAATTTTGATAATCCATTTATCATTTTATTCATTTATCACGTAAAAATATCAAACATTTGCTAGTTGTACAGTATATGCTAACCATCTCTTGCTTTTCTCAGTTTCATATCATTAGAAAATACAAACAATCATCTGAGTCATCTTTATGCAGGTGTGTGGAAACAAAAATAGATGAAATTTAGACAGAAGGTTCTGCTGTAACGCTGCTGTAACCTTCAAAGATGACTGATTTTATCCACAAAAAACTCAGCTGTTTCAACAACAGCTGATTTATATCCAGTGCAATTTGCGTGGTAAGTAATGTGCTGTCATGTTTCCATGTAAGGGTGTAAGAAAATATCAAGATCCTTGAGTATCAAGATATTATCGTTTTTTGAATTCATAGTTTACACGCAAAGATTGGTGGCAGACAGCGGTTCATTTTGTGTTGTGTTGTGTAATCGATCTTCAGCCGTTTGACTCCTCCACTCCAACACAACAACATAAACTGAGACAAAGAGGCAAGCACATATCAGTTTTCCTTAAAATTACATTTGGAAACATCACAGTACATCGCCTTGGTTACAGCATCGCAATATAGCGCCATATTGAATCGTAGCCCCCGT
Source organism: Myripristis murdjan (assembly GCF_902150065.1). Lineage (NCBI taxonomy): Eukaryota > Metazoa > Chordata > Actinopteri > Holocentriformes > Holocentridae > Myripristis > Myripristis murdjan. Next base: position 34,975,443 of record NC_043992.1, on the reverse strand, counting down.
ATCGTGATACGCATCGTATCGCCAGAGTCTTGCCAGCACATGTTCCTCTGTCCATGTTGAAGAGAGCTGTACTAGTCATCACTCCTCCTCCACCTGCTTCCATATATACCTGCCCATTCCCCATTCCCCATTCCCATTCACCAGTGCAGATAGTAAGGGTTATGCCTGACTGATGTGAGTATTTGTTTCTATTGCTGCAGTTCAATGTTTATGGATTCACATTGGAAGGCGGCTACATAATTAATCAATGTACACTGCAGATATGTATCCTTATTGATGAATGTTGTTTGGTCACTTGGTTGTTTGCCTTATTATTACAGCCTGACTGTCATGTAAGTGTCCAGTGTGCATGATTATTAACAGTGATTAATGGAGGAGATGCAAGCATGTGAATCCTTGGTGAATTATTTATGCGGTTTGTGTTGTCGTACTCTGTTCAGTTAATTAGTGGTAGGCCTCCCCACCTCCCCCACCTAGGGAGGCCGAGTGCTACTGTTCATTCACCTAATTGTAACTTTTCACTGAAATTAATCATCTTGTTTATTAATTTGTGGTGCTTGTTTGCCACTACTAGATAAAACCATAACTATGCCAAGCTTCATCATCAAACTACATGTGTGCACTCAATAAATGTGGGCAATAAATGTGTTAAATGGGAATAGCAACGGCCTCCTCACATTCTTATCGATGCACCCGTGGTGATGTTAATGTTCCTCTGAACCGCTCCACCTACTAAACTACGGTCCATGTTTGATGCTCTGACTGGACATGCCATGTTTTCTACAGCATTGTGTCAGTCTTACTTCTTTAATGCCTGATAAATGTCTCTGACTGAAATTGTGTGGGTCTTTTTGAATATAATCAGGAGTTTTTGCAAGTTGCAGCAGTGTTTAGGACTAACTCCTTTCTACATATCATTGCAAAATAAAAATAGTATTATATATTTTCTTTTTTTTGCCAGTGGGTGAGAGGCATTTGCCATTAGTTTTAACACTTTATAAATTAAATGATTCATCATTTAACAGAAAAAATTAACTGATAATGAAAATATTCATTAGCTGCAGCCCCAAATTACAGACAAGTAGAAAAACAAAGCAGACTAATATAAATTGTTAATAAAACTCAGCAATATAAATATTCCCATAGAAGACACTAACAGTGCAAAAAGTTATAGAAAGGCATCGAAAGTAAATCTCTATTGATTGGCAGGTTATCGATCATTTCATTCTGCTAGTCATAGCTGAATCATCAGGGTAAATGATTTTTTTTAATTGCCTTTATATCAGTTTATGCCGATTGATATAAAGCATATTAACTATAAACAAGTGTGACCCACCACATGCGGCAGTGCACCACTGCTGCAAAGCCACTGGATAGCAGTAATGTCTGCAGAACTGAGAATTATTTTAAATTGAGGAGCGAAAGCCGGCAAACAACTAATGGTCCTGTTTGCAGTGGAAGTGTTTGGAGAGGCGTCAGCAGCAGAGCTAATAATTACAGAACCATTAACTTAATCAGGGCACTCCAAGAAACACCATTTGAAGAGTTCCCACATATACAGCAGGCTCGCTCACAAGAAGGCTGCACCAAGACAGCAATTAGAGGACGCACTGCAAAAATGAAATATATTACCCCACAACAACAAAAAGGCTTGAAAAAAGGGGAAAAGAAAAAAGAGGGGATTATTGTTGAATTTATTTACATGGGTTGAGCTCATGGTGGTGGAAAATGTGGCTTCAGCAGTTTAGTAGGGCATCTGGAGCGACTCAGACTCTGCCCTCTTGCTGCAGCAAAGTTGCTCATGTAAACTATTTGTTCTGTCTGAAAGATGAGGCAGCAAAAAGTTTCATCACAGACACTCGGAGTTCACATTTCTCTTGCACGTCACTGCAGGTTTGACCGTGCGCTGGATTTGATCCCAGCCCCACAAAGTGCAGTGTTCAAAAATAAAACTTAAGAAATGAAAATGCTTACCACACTTGGTCGGCTTTTTGTTGACTCTGGGCTTTGCTTGATAAATTTTGGTTCATCAAGAAAAATTTTGGTCAGCGACAGAAACGTAACTGTATTCCCATGGGGTATGTTCCCTCAATGTTTTTTTTTTTCCATGCACCATTTTCAAACACCATTTCAGATGTGACTAACTCAACATGAACAGTCAGATTATGCATTTTCATTAATATAACAGACAACACAGACATTATTCCCCTTTTCTTGTTGAGGGAACACAGGATTGTGCATGTTGCTGATGTTTAATGTTATGTATGCGGCTAATCTTGTCCATGCCATAATGCTAAGGCCTTTTTAATGTTTTGCTGAAAAAGATCATCTTTGAAAGCAGCAGATAAACTCCAGTTCATATATTACTTGCTGAGCACATCGGTCAGATTATGCTTTCTGTCATTGCTTTTCTAAAGACATAACATCACACAAAGGCATTATAATATCAGACACCAGAACTAATTAAACCCAACAAACAAACAAAAAGATTATACTTGTTTTATGTATATAACAAAGAAATGAAAATGATTCTTCTTTTTATGTTGTGGGAACATAGGACTGAGGGAACATGATGCTTTCAGGGAAAATAGAGGCTGGGAACAGAAGATCTTGGGAATATGGGACCCTGTGAACAAGATGGACACCCCTAAGTGGCTGACAAAAACCATGTGAGTGTCATTTATTATTCATTTAGTAACGTTTGCCGGTAAACTGGTACTCAGGTCACTCAGAGAGAGGAGGAGATGATTATGTCCTCTGGCGCTCTCCTAATTTGATTAGCATGTGGCGATCTAAAGGATGAAAGACACTGAAATCAAAGTCTTAATTGTGTGAACACATCAGCCCTTTGTATTTTACACTAATTTGCTTCACATAACTGGATTGGTCAACTTCAAAGTTTTTATCAGCGATATTAAATCTCTTTTGGATGGCAAATTTAATATTAACTAATAAAATGAGGAGAGCTTCTCGGCCACACAGAATGGATTTTGTGGAGAGGAATATGCAGCAAAAATCACTGTGTCATTGGCAATATTTTATTACTGTTCTTTACCGCTGATAATACCACCATCACTCATGAACATTATGCCACATTCTATTTCTGCATATCAAAGGGAGCTAAACAGTATTTTTACCCTCATCCTTCACCCTCAACAGGAACATTTCCTTTACCATTAACAGTTTAAAATGGATTGCTGATTTGTTTTTCGAGAATAACCAGTAACTAGTGTAAACATTAAGCACCCCATTCCCACTTTCAGTCTAAAAATGACTGTAATACAATAAAAATCCATTACAACCTTGGCAAAGCAATCATGTGTGGGTGAGAAGGTTAACACAAGCAATAAAATTAAGCTTAATTGCCTCTGAACTTTCTTTGCCTTTCACTGTTCTGTTCATATTGTGAAGGGAGTTACTTAAATGTGTCCTGAAGGGAACCGAGTAGGAATAAAATGGGGCAAAACGCCTACCAATGTGCTTGGTATTAAAAAAAAAAAAAAAAAAATCACACACCACTAACACAGATTAGACTTGAAACATGAAGTGAACTGTGAGTGCTCATGCAGCACAGTGCAGATCACTGCATGAGACCAAAGTGGAGACAATCTGTATCTGGGTCCCATCAAAGTCCCAGAACAGAGAGGATGAAACAGCAGAGCTTTATTCAACTTTAGATGTCATGCTTAGTTATATCTTTCCCCTTTTGTACTGATATGCTGAAAGGCTCACTCACTGTCTTCATCATTGCTGCATGAGTATGTCAGACCACATGAGGACAGTGCAAAAATAACAGTGAGGAGAAATGTCACAATGGCGGTAATGGTAATGATAATAAAGATCAATGGTGCAGGGTTACTATTGAAATATGGGGTTAAAGCATGAGTTTAACTGAACAAAATGTGGATGGGGCAAAAACATTTATAATTTCAACACAGACATGTTTTCCTCATCGTTTCAGCCACTGTCACTTTCCTGCTCTGGTTAAAATTTCAAACACACACGAGGATTTGCCGTATTTATTTTTTCCCATTCATCATATAGTGCAACTGGAGATGCAAATGCTCGAGCAAAATAATGATCTCAACCTCCTGTTCCTGTCACAGAGTGAGTGATCATTAGTAAGATTTCTCTGTTGTATTAACAGAGTATTGTGGTCTGTGTAAACAATCTGAGACAAGAAACCGACCGAGCCGCACCGCACACACAAGGCAGCATGAGGACAAGCATCTCTTACTTGACAGCTCTGTACAGATTTGCCAGAGGGCAAGCCTCTTTGAAAAGAAACACACGAGGTGCTTGATCTTATTGCTGAAGCAGCACAGCTACTGCTCTTACATCAGTGATCTTACATCACCAGAGAAAGAAAGCACAAAATGGAAAAATAAAAACTCTGGACACCTGATTCTGGGAAATGATAAGGTTACAGTTTCCTCTTTCAAAAGTTATTGGCACCGTATTGAAAATATTGTTAATGCGTCTCTGGACTTCCCTTGTGCATTTCATTATGTGTTTTTGTATTGCATGGTATTGTTATTGCCACACAGCCTTGTGCTATTTTGGCTCTGTTGAGTGGGTGTTAGTTAAAGGACCCAGCAGTGACTGTCTTCTTTTATTATTGCTGATTGTTATTGTGCTGATTTTTCCTACTTGCACTTGATTGTACAACATTCTTGGGGAATCCTGCTTGGCTCAGTGTCCTTGTAGCTCTGCAGGCACTGCATGGCACTGGCAGTGTTAGAGTTATGGGTTTGATTCCCACTCGGCCCGCCCATGCTACAATTACGTGCACTTTGAATAAAAGCATCTGCTAAATGGCATATATTAATATCATATCATGTGTTTATTGGGTCATGGATTTCTAACTCAATCATGAATTTTGCTCTACATCATCTCTCTGTATCTGTCCGATCAAAAAATGCAGAAAAGCCACAAAAATAATCTTCAAAAACCTCTTCAATTTTTTAAACTACGTCTTTGGTATTCCTTTTGTTTACTCACAGTGCTCATAGTTCATTCTGCTCTTCATTAAAATGCGTGTTGCACCTTTTTTTTTTTTCGGTTCCCTCACCATATTATTCTGGCTAAAGGTCTTGAGGTTAGAGGTTCAAAGTATTGTTATTCAAGTGCTCTGCCACTTCTACTCCAAACATCCCTACAAATGCACGCAAGTCCTCAACTGTCTCATTTACTGAAGGACAGGAACCAAAGCTGATGGACTCTCAAGGCTTTTGTTGCTCTTATTTTTTAACCAGGAAAGAGCAGAGACAAAACTGCTCTTGTGTATTTTTAATGTTTTCATGTGTCTACATTCAGCTTTTATATACTGAATGGAAAGGAAATGTGACCGGTTCCCCTTGAGAATATTTTTGTATTTGATGCTGATGATAGAAAAAGCAGACAATGCAGTTTCAAATGAGAGGGCAAACCACTTTGTTTACTGATATTAAGGATGTGGCTGGGGAGGAACAAAGCCCCTCAGGTTCATGCAAAGGCTAATAACCCACAGAAGTAATGTAACACTTTTAAATGCGTGCCTTGAATCTAATGTTTTGAGGTCAAATTCACACAAAAACAAACATTAAAATGAAATGCTCTTATATTTTGGGTTATGATGGGGTAGCAGAGTTTTTCTGATCTCCTGAGGCATTTCTAAGAGATACTCTTTTGAGGATTGAGTGGCATTCATCGCTGTTTACCACACTGTAACAAGGTGGGGTGCCCTCCCTCCCCTTGGAAACCGCACAGTCTGCCTTTAAGAGAAAAGGCACACGAGGGCATCTCGGTGCATCAGTGAGCTACGGAGGGCACCACATGGTTTGGTTCCAGCCCGGGGACAAACGGGGGAAAAAAAGAAAAAAGAAAAAAGACAAGGAAGAAGAGAGAGATAGGGCTGATAAAGAGTGTGAGAAGCAACGAGGAGATGGGGTGTCAACTGGCTCCAACTGGTAAGGTTATCTTTTATTCATGCTATAAAAGTTGTCCTGTACCTGTCCTGCTGATCGATTCAACAATGCACATCAAAACAGAAAAAAAGAAAGAAAAACTAATGAATAATATTTCACAGTAAGCTTAGCTTTTCTTAGCCTATCTAATGCATCACCAGGCCGGCAACAGTGACAAAAAAAAAAAAAAAAACAATGTCCATGACACTATCATGTCACATCTGTCTAGTTTCTCTCCTGTCAAGGTTCACTCTGCACTGTTGCAGAAATACTCAGGAGGAAGATGTGAGGCTGATGGCTTGCTGACTCTCTTTAGAAAAAAAAAAAGTACATTTCATCTTGACAGTTTACAGCTTTATTTAAAAGCCGTCTAACAACCAGCTACTGTCAGCATAAGAGGATTATCCACACCACTATCCACTTCAGTTTCATTTTTCACCAAATGCACCTTGCACATCAAAGCTACAAATTTAATAGAAATTATATAAATTATGTGTTTTGATATTACATGAGGCAAGATTAAAGCAGACACAAAACAAATGGGAAAAAAGCCTATTACTGTTTTTGAGTATATCTTTGAAAATTAGAAAACACAGTTGAAACACAAATATTCACTTACCATTCATAGAAAAACGTTTGTAATGTTGCTTCAATCAGCGGTACTTGCATTTCCAGACACAGTTATTTGTGCAGATCCCTAAATATACCAACACCATGCAATTGTGTATGATAGTTATAATGTAAACAAACAAAAGCATGCCCTTGTAGATGTAATATGATGAAATTATTTAAAATGAAGACGTGATACTGTAAAATGAAGGCAAAAAACTGATCAATCAGTATCATTTCATGCCTGATAAATATATTTGCTTTTTTGCCTAGGTTAGGTTGAGCATAACTCCTTATGTCGAATGTCGGTGAAGCAAGAGAGCAATTCAACCTACAGTCCATATCGGCTCTGACATTACAGTCTTATCAAATAAGCTATATTAAAGCAACGTGTAAATTCGTACTGAACGTAACGTGTAAATTATTACTGAAATGTGGTAGTTCTGGGTAAGATAACACTAGAGAATGACTTTGGTGGATGACAAAAAAAGTTAATCAGAATATATAATCGTATTTATTGCTAAAGATGAGATTTTTATGTAAAAATTTACACCTGTCCCATCAGTCTAAATGGCCAACATTACATCCCCAACAACTGAGACCCGGTAAACTCGTCTCAACTGCCAAAATGATATTTCTGTAAGTCTGGTCGAGTATGGACACCAGCGGAAAATCCTCTCAAGTTATTAATCAAGGGGAAAAAACTTTCTCCTACAAAGCAACCTCCTGACAAGCCTGGACCCTGCACCTGTTGCAGTTTTCCCAACAGTTCCACCTTTACTAGCTACCAGGAAGAGGAAATCTAGGACCAGCTGGTGTGAGGTATACTGCCATGATCACACACGATTTCTGGGCAATGAAGTTGTTGAAAATTGAAAAGCTCCAACAGGTCTGTCCCACTGTCATTGTGGGCCACCAAAGAGCAAAACTGCTCAGCACAGCGTTTTCACCACATTATTCCCACATCAGAGACTGTAGCTTTGACGTATGGAGCTTAAAGCTTTTCAAAGTTCCTCACAGCTCTCAAAATAATTGCATTTCATGCTGAGATGAAACCGAACAGGTGGCCATCTTCCTCTGCTTTCTGTGTCTCAAAGATAAATGAGGATTAGCGTGTGTGGGAGGAATCCTGACTAGTTTCATCACACTTACGGAGCCATGTTGTAGGTGGAGTTTTTTTCCCTTTGCACAGCTATCAGGCTGCACGCACACACACACACACACACACGCACGCACGCGCACACACACACACTGAGATTCCTGTGGAGGTTTGCACACGGTATCCACTATTTGGTTTTTGACTGGCCACTGAGAAACTGTGTGTACCTGTTGCTCATCACCAACTGGTGGCACAGGTGGCACTATATCCATCTGTATTAAACAGTGCACAGCCATCCTGAGCTTTAAAGGGATGGTGAAATAAAATATCTAATTTCTCATTAAGATGTATTTTTTTAATAAAACATCATGAAACTGAGAATGTGAGCTCTTCTCTCTGCAGAAACTCCTATCAGTTGATTTCTTTTGAGTCAAGCGAGCTCTTTTTTTTTCCTTCCGCTGGGGATTTAAAGCTACTTTCACATGTGAGAGCGAGGGCAATCCAATCAGAACATGCCCTCAGTTTTTATTCCTCCTGCCCCCATGTGTTTGACTCCTCAAGGCTTAAGAAGCTGCGGTGAGGAACCCTAACCGTACGCTCACCAGCACACCAGCCGATACTGTGCTGCTCCTGGATATAAATCCAACATTTTAAGGAGGATTATTTTATCAATCTATCGTTGTATCTGAAAAGGCCAGGGCTAGCAGAGCGCTTCAGTCTGATATGGAGCTTTACTTGGTGTCAGACGTGGACTTTTCTCACATCAACTGCACTATTTGTTAACACTGAAACATTGTGGTGCTCGTAAGAGCCGCAGCTGTTTCAGCTCCAACAAGCGGGATATTTTCACTTTGCAGGACAACTGGTTGATCTTACCAGGGTCATGCCCTCTCAACCCTGCTGTAATGTATTACTGCAGAGAATGCAGGCTCCGAAATGCTGTTTTATAACAGTTATTGACATTTAGTAACTTTTAAATCTTGGTGGAAAATACATACATACACAGAAACACATGGCACATATCCTGTGCATTTATTATTTTTGAATATGTTGCATATGTTGTTCATTTTTATTGTGTACTGCTGAAAATGAGCTCTGTAGGTAAGGTACAACAGTGCTGTGCATGGTCCCAGACAAATAAACAACTAAACTAAGCTAAACTAAAGTAAACTACTGTAAAATGTGTCCTTATTTGTAGCATTTGGAGGTGGGCCAGTGCTGACCAGCATCCCTCTAATGTGCCTTTACACAGCCACACTGTGCATAAACCATAATATACTGGAACTATATGGTCAGCGGTGAAGCAGAGTAGATGTATGTAGCAGACAAAATACACATTAAAGTCCTGGGACTGGAATAAAAATCAAGTACAATACAGCAACTCCTGGCTTTTTAACTCTCCGGCATGGACAAAGGCAGATGTTGATGCTGGCCAAGAATCAGAAAAAAAAAAATGGTTATGATGTTATTAATTGAAAACTCACCCCTAAACCTCCATCTGCCCTATGCCTCCAAACATGTTACTCAGACAGCAGCTGGGAGTGAACTCTAATATAATCAAGTTGTATCGCTCCTTCCTCACTTAACACAGCTCGTTAAAGTTAATGACACTCTCTCTGAACCCGTGACAGTCAGCAGAGGCGCCCTCACCCCCTCTCGCCTCCCTCATCATCCTCTTTCTGGCACCTCCTGTAAAAGCAGCACACCAAACATCCACATTGCTAAATTCTCAGACAACTCAGCCCTCCTCGGATTAATAAAAACAAAATTCAGCATCTACATACAAACACCTTGAGTTACACACAGATAGGGGAGCTGTGCTGCAAAGAGCCCGTACCCTGGGATGCACCTATACGTCTTACATAAACAGACTCAAAGCCCTTGAAGCAAACCAACAAATTCTGTTTCTTCTCTGAATGTTTTACGCTATGGGATCACTGGCTGGTGCGGAAACCTAAGCAGCTTCCCACAAGCTAACTTTTGTGTCTTGTTCACGCTGCCACAAAGATCATAGTGCCAACAGCGGAGCCCTGTCTCTCTAGGATGTTCTTGCACAGACGGCTCGTAGACATCACAGCAGACCTCACCCACAACACGCCCGCCTCCTCCACACAGACGACACAGTGTCCTACGGTGCACGCTGAACACATACAACATCGCCTGCAAATTAAACCGATTAACACAAAGCAATAGCCCGGATCTTCCTAGAAATCTCCTACACCGGAGATTTTCAAAGAGAGGTGCGGACCTCCCCAAGGGGGGCGACAAACTTGCCCAGAGGCTTGGACAGAAAAAGATGAAAGAAAAAAAAAAGGCTTTACTGATTTTTAACAGTTATCAAACGGAGATTGAGCTGTAAAAAAAAAAAAAAAGCCCACACATTTGTTCTGTGGTTAAATAGATAATTTAGGAGAATTTCACTATTTTTGCTATTTACTCAGAGTCAGACAAACTAATAGATACTTTTGGAGTCAGCCCTGTATTTTTCTGGATCAAATAGCAGCCGCATGCTCCCAGAGACATCCAGGAATTGAACTAAGGGAGCTGCCTTGCCTCAGCTTTGTCTGAGACTTTGAAACCACTCCCTGCACAAACACACCACCTAATGAGAAACACTGCCTAGTTTTCCCCCCTTTAATGTGTATACAATGTATTTTCAAAAGGAGCGACTGATCACATTTTTAAACATGATATACTGAGCGTGTAATGTATGATGCTTCTGTCTCTCTCTCTCTCTTTTTTTTGTCCTTTTTATGTCCTTTGGCACTGCAGCAGCTTCGATTTCCAAGACAGACTTCCTTGCAGGGACAATACAGTTTACTTATCTTATGATAAATAAGTAGTGATAAAGTCTTAAGACTGTTGATATACAGAAATAGATTAAATGCTGACAGCGGCCCGACACTAAGCTATTTATCTGCCTATTGAGCTATTAAACCAATCTTGTGTGACCAGCGGTAATAGCAATGATTTTCCTCTTCCACCACTTGCCCTTGGCCTGGCTTAAACTGCAGACTTTCACCACCTTTCACCAAGTTGAGCACCTACTGTATTATTGATCGTTGGAGTGTTTGAACCTGACTGTGGATTTTTTAACCAAGGAGCGATGTGGTGTGAACGCGCACATTATATTTACATGACACTGCTGAATAATACATACACAAAAAGATAATTACTTTGCCAGAATTCATTACGGTAGCGTTTTTCTTGTTAAGGAGGAACACCTTTTGAATTTATAATTTATACAGTCAATACAACCTAATTCTACTAATCTGTGTGTGTGTGTGTGTGTGTCTTCAACATTTAGACTACAAAGTGGAGAGAATTACTTCTCTTAAACTGTACAGTTACCCAGTCTATTTACATTTTCATTGTATTTTCGTTGGCTACATTAACCCTGCACATGATCTTTTCATAACGCAACATTTCCCCTTGTTTACAATATTCTCATCAACATCTGGCTCCTACATGCAATTAGTGAGCTCCCTAACATTAGCCTAAGGCACATTAAATGGGTGCAATGTATTGTGCACAAATAACTATTTACAGCACTGTCAGTTTTCACATATTGCAACATTTATTACTATTATTATTATTTTTTTAAATAAAGATAATCAGCACTCTCAACTTTGCGTAGCTGATATTGGGGGGATACATTTGAACACCTTTAAACCACAAATTTTACAATTAATACATCAATGCTGCACAGATTAACCTTTACATCGGCTACATACTCAATATAGTTTTGTCATGATCAGTGAACTTTTCAATTTCCAGACTGCCTACAACTGATTTACACAATCACATGCATGAATTCTCTAAATCCACTGCAGAATAAAGCATGTCATCACTTTTCCCTTTAACAGGCCTCACCTGAGAGCCTGTCTCTTCCTTTCCTCCTGTCACCATTAAGCTGCTGCTTTCCTGCTCCTGAAAATGTGTCTACAGTGATGCATGTCAAAGCAAAGGGCCCTAAATATCAGTTTAGCCAGTTCTAAAACTAAAGCATAATCTTGCGTTCATTCATCACATATGCATTCAAGCCCCCTCCTCCCACCCTGAACGCAGTATTTATCATATACATCATCTATCTTAAGACTTCATCTGAGGTCCAGTAGCTCCTCCAGCCTCTCCTCCCACTGACTCCTCCCTGCTCCTGATACCAGAAACCTCCTGATAAATGAAACAAAACTTAAAATCAAACAAACTAACACTCGGCTTGGTCGGCTTCACCAGCTTTATTGATTCAGAGTCTCTCTGTGTTTGGAAAATGCTTGATATAAAGCATAAGCTTGCCCATATTCATCGCTAATCATATTGAAGACCTCACCTGAGACCCTGCTCTTCTCCTCTTGACATGTCGCTGCCCTCCTGATGCATTTCTAAATAAGTTTAGTTGCCTTACTAAAGACTTGGAAGTGGTTTTACACAGCTATTTCTGCTTAACTACCTTTTTTGTATAAACCGTTGCTGAAAGGTTCGGCTTTCTTTAATGCATTTGATAAACCCGCTGTCTGATGTTGATGTGAAGAGCAGCACTGCTGTGACTGCTTTTAGTAAAGTCTTCTATTTGGAAGCAGCACTCAAACCTCACACTACATTGTACGTAGTGGAAGGAGCTAACACAGCAAAAACACCACATGATAAACAACCCACATACAAACTAAAGAACTACACAGGGAAAATGAGCCAAACAACAATGAACTGGGCTAAGTAAATGTCCGCTGACATTTACAGAGGCAGAAGTCCAGCTCATTTTTTCACAGCTACATTTCTTTTGATTTTCATAATGCATAGTCGTTAGAGTGCACTGTAAGACCGAACAGTCTTACCAGGTCAAACAAGATGAGATGTTTTAACTTATAATTTAAAAACCAACCATTTCAACACAAACGGGCTGAGTCATTTAAACAAATTTCCAGTTTTAAGTTTACAGTCATTTACAACTTTGATGATTATGATGTATTGTACTCAAATCATCTGACAGCAACTCCTAAACCACGTGATGACGTCACATACGTCCGTACGTGCTTCGACGCTGCTTCGACGTGCCTGTCCGGCAAACTGGAAGTTTGTCCGCCATTACTGTCACTCGCGCTTGCGGAACATGCAAACCGCCAAACCTAACGGACTTGACCCGCCGTTCTTTTCTGCCACGGTGCTGACTGCCATTATTCTTATGTTTTCCTTGGTCGTCCTGCTCTGGTGAGTAATTTCTTGGTTTGCATTTCATAATTTGCGTTGAATTACTTTGTTCATTAAATGCATTTTTCTCAGCTCAAACTTAGTTTAAGCACTTGAAAAAAAAAAACGTGTTTGTTAACGTTAAATGAATACTCCGACGGTTTGGGAGTTATGCCCTTTCGCTATATTTTTCATAGTGAGACAATATGATCAATATCTTTTTTGTATGTACGTCCAGTGGCTGGCTGCCAGCGTTTAGCATTGCATCGGAATTTAGCTTAGCTTAGTTTAGCGACAACACGTGAAGTCGAAAGGAGTCAGTAGTCGGTGAGCAACAGGTACACAGTAAACGTATCCGGTGTGTGCCTCCGTGTAGCAAACTTCTTCCAAAACTACCAAAAAAAGATTTTTTTCGAATTAATGTTCAAAATGTTTATTTTAACCTCCTCAATACGAGCCCCTGTGCAGGGGACTGCACGAGATGCGTCGAGTAAAAACGCTCAATGCACTCAAAATGACGGGGAGAAACTCAGCTAAAAGCCTCTACTAAGCAATTTTCGGACAGACACAAAAAACATATTGCTGATGTTGTCTCACTATGGAATTGATAGCGAAATAGCATAACTTAACTACCAAATCGTCGGAGTATTCATTTAAACATAGCATCTGCCTCAGTAAAAGTGGGGGAAAAAATTTGAAACTAGTATTTTAATTTGTTTCTCCACTGAAGTGGACAGTATTAACGTTATCTTTCATTAATTGTGCATACTTTAAACTTTTGGTGAAGATGCTGCAAGCCTTGAACAATTGAGACTCCAAATTGTAGATGAAGTGAAGATGAGTGACAAGAACTTTCTCCTGATCGGAAAGCTGATGCAGACCACCTTTGCCCTGCTGCGCAAAGAGGTCGTCGATGATGAGCCACCTGTCGGTGAGATCCTGGAACGCTGGCCTGCCCTCAAAATTGAGTCACAGGTAATATGTTTCTTACAACACACATTTGAGTAGATGTATTAAATTTAATTCCTTTGTGTGGTTGTGTCAGTGAGAACTTAAACAGTCTTACTCTAATGTAGATTAATTTTTCTCCAAAAGCTAACAAGTGGCCATAGTATGTCAGTGTACGGGCATTAGTGTGGCAGTTTCCATTTCCATGTTTCTTATTTTTCCTTCTCAGGAAGGACACATATACAATACTCTGACTTAAACAGTCATTTTATTTTTGTACAGATCTGTGCAGAGTTTCACAGAATCTCAAACATCAACCTGAAGAAGTGCTTCTATGCTGAGTTGGATCAACATGCCCCCCGTTTTCTGAGCTTGTTCAGGAAGAAAGCTGCACGCACAGGGAAAGTAGCAGAAGTCCTCAGTGAGATCTTCAGGATTTATGACCTCCAGGTACGTTGTGTAAGCTTCTTGGTGCTTGATAATGATGCTGCAGTAGTTTTCTTTATATTTGGTAGGACTCTGACCTCTAAAGACATAGGAGGGCTCATTGTTATATTACAGTGTTGTGTGGCTATGCTGTCTACCAGCCATAGTAAAGCAAGAATATGTTTTCACACCCAAGGAACAAGTTGACGTCCATGTCAGACGTGCTGCTGTCCTCCGTGCTCTCCCTGCATATTTACATGAGGATGACTCTGGATTTCTGAAGCAATGGGATGTAAGTATATTCTGGGATGTCAGTATATTATTTTTGATCAAAGAGTTACATTTTTTCTGTTACTCGAATCTAGAATTTTTTTTTTTTTTTTTTTTTTTTTTTAATTTCAGTGTTTGAATATTACACAAGTAAATTTGAAAAAACTCAAGGGATATGTTTCTTTCCAGAAAGCATCACCTGGTTACTCAAGATAAGAGCTTGTGAGAATTTTTGTGTAGTGGTCTGCTATTTGTCCATAACAATGATGTATTTGCTGCAAGTATTTTTGGGAAATAACTGAGGCAGTTTGGGGTCACAGGTAACATCTCTGTTCTTGTCCGCAGATGTCGCAGTCTGACGAACCAAACATCGACGACGTACCAGTTGGGCTCCTCTTGATCAGTGCCAATTCAACAGATGCTACATTCTTCTGCCCAGAGAGGATTGCAGTCGTGCTTGAGGGTAACATGGTTATTGATCTCCCCACATTCACTGATGGATTTGTCATGCTTTTTGCACTGATTTATGCGCTGCATCTAAGTTACCCAAAAGTCTTGGCCAATACATTTGACTTTACCCAGAAAGTCTCGATGGGCCTGGAGGATGGGAAGCTGAAGCCTAGGGTGTTGAGCCTTAAAAATGCCATTTTGGAAGTGGAGTAATTTCGCGTGTATGGACAAACAAAAACAAAGTTGCTCCTTTACTTGATCCTCCTTTACTTGATACATTTGCACAGGATGCACTTGATACACTTTGTTTTTCTTTTTTGAAAACCTCTTAGAGATCTGTTTCTACAGTATTCTCAGTGAATTTTGAATGTGTTACTGTTCAAAAGTGATTTTTGCTGTAGTGTTTGTACTGTATGGATGTGTATAACAAATGGCTACAGCAGTACAAATATCTTTTTGGAAAACAGTTTATGTTTTGGAAGTAATGTAAAACAAGTAGTTTCTTAGTAGGGCGTTCATTTTTTGCTATACTGTACTGCTGTAGCCATTTCTGTGGTATCGTTAATGTATGGGTGATGATCAGTGAACAGAACTGTTTATGATAATATAGGCCTTTGCACTGTTTTATAAGTACTACCAGTGCTATATTTTTGATGTTACTGTTGGAGTGTTTGTACTGTATGGAAGTGAATAGGGTTGGCGATATCCTATATACAGTTAACAGTTAGATATATTGCCATGTTCATAAGCATGTAATTCCTTTTATTTTTATATACATAATGGTTATGGCAATATTGGATTACTATAATTTTGGCATCAGTGTGATGAAATGCTTGGATTGTCGGATTGTACCTGTACCATGAAATGAGTTTGTCCACTTCTAGGGTTCTAGGATAATCCTCTTGCCATTTTCTAAAGGCACTTGCACTGTTACTTTGCTGTTACTTGCTGTTACTTAATAAAAGAGTAACTTGTATATAAATTATGTTAATCTGTTTTTAATGTTTACTCAAAGTATGTTTGTATTTTGTAGTCAAAGCTACTTAATACAATTTATGTATTAAGTTTCATGTTTCTTAATGTGGAATTTTAAGTTACAAGTAAGTGAAATATTTAAGTATATTGAGCTTAAATAAGTTAAGTTAATTTAAAGTGAACATTGTCTTGCTAAGAAATTAAATGTTTTATGTCAAACATAACAAATATGTTTTAGTTAGTTCTACTTAATTTTGATTAGTACTCTGAGAACAAAAATACTGAGTAGAAATAACAAAATAATGAAGAGTTTCTTAACTTAAAAAAAGTAGTAAGTTTCACTTTTACCTAGTAAAAAGTACTTAACCAAATATGTTTACTTAACTTACAAAACTGAGTAAGTGCCACTTAAAATTTTTTATGTAATCAGTTACAACAATTTTTTTGAGTTTAATTAACTTATCCGGTTTTACAGTGTGGGTTTCCTAAACATATAGAGCTTTGTTACCCAGGGATTTCAGTTATGTAATATTTCTTTATGGTTTAAAATCCAGACAATACAAAAACAAACACTTCCAGTTTGAGCCACGCCCTCTTTTTTCCCAAATCCAAATTATTTCGCCCCAAAACAAATACAAATACAAATACAAATAGTGATGCCTCTGCACACCCCTAATACAAACTGATGTGAACTTGCCAAATGTTAATGCTAACCTAAGTCAGAGGCAGGTTTTTTCAGTGTTTGGGTTTGGGCTTGCTTCCTGTTGACAAAAACACCTTGTGAATAAATTCAAATGTGTTCTGCATGACCTTTGGATGGTCCAGGTTCAAAGCACAGATCAAGCCAAATAAGGTCGATCTCGCAGACTGTCAGCCACAGTCCGTCTCTCCAGAGTAATCGCTCTTTCACATCCGAGGTGTACGGAGTTTGGAGGCAGGACTGGAGTGACGGTGAGCACTGTGGGCAGTGATATTGTTTTTTCTGTGAACCAGTGGCATCTTAACCACAGATAGCAAACGAAACATTTTGGTTAAAACCTTGTAAACTTATAATTTTACTTCTAGTAGGGTGCATTATTTGCATTTACAGTTTTCATTTTCATTTCATCTTTATTGGCATGACACATTACATACTGCCTGGCTAACTCCTGGCCCTGTCTGTGACACCAAGTTGTGGGAGACAGATTGCCAGTGGAATCACATCAACAACATCAAAAATTCATAAGGTATGAATAATCTTTTTCCACTTGCAAACAAACATTTTAAAAAACAAATGCCTTCACTGCTTCAGTCTCGCACTCAAGACACAAATTAGTACAATTAGGCCGTGTTATTGACATATATTAATGAACTATGAAAAAGAAAAAGTTATAATTTAAATTGATATCTAAGGGAATGACTGCCAACATGTACTCTTAGCACAATTACAAATTGTCAGTAGTTGCATGTTAGCTAATATATGATACAACATTTGCTTTTATGTCTATTGCAACTGATGCTAGGCCAGATGAAGGCTGCAACAACAGTAACTGGTGCAGGATTCATGTGTCAGCAGTTTGCATTTAAGACCTAGCGTAATGAGATCTCTCGTAGTAAGTTTTTGTAGCTGAAGTTCCATAATTGCTTTGCCAAAGAGATCTTTCCAGCCACTGTTGTTGTCACCCTGAGGGGATGGAAGGCAGATTGGCAACAAGTGAGGAAACAGGGCTATGACAAAACGGAGAAACTTCAGTTGTGCTGGCTGCGACGGAGATTCGAGATGGCATCGACTGCCGTTCTTCTCATCTGCTCCTTTTTGAAGGCCCTGCTGGCCACAGAGAAACCTCTGAGGAAAACACACTCGAGCTCCAACAGCCGCGCTTGAAAACTGAACGTCCTGCCACCTCCCTCCAGCCAGGGATCTCTGTGGGTTAGCCACGCTTTTTTCTCTCAACAAATAAATGTTAATGGATAATAAACCAGCCATCGGTATCCAAACCATTCATTCCAAAAGTGAAGGCTGCCTCGTCTTTTCAGCTGCTTTAAATATAGGCAACATTTGATTTGGTGCTTCAAAGGGGAGGTTAAACAGAAAGAGGCTTAGACAGACTGACTGCACAGTGGCCAAGCAGACCTGAGTGAGCGGGCAACCTGCTCAAAAACACTGGCCAAGGACGTCTCTCCATCTGTAGCCCTGTGACTGACTGCACATGTTTCAAAACCTGACCCAGAAAGCACTTTATATGACAGCCCCTACCACTGAATGAACTGCGTGAATATAGCGGCAACACAAGAAGGAGAGAAGAGAAAAAAGGCAGTATTTCTAGTAATATTAGGTTTGTATTACAAGCATGACAGGAAATGCTTAGACAGGTGACTCTTGAGGCACATCGGCGTAAGATGCAGCAAAACCCCCTCAGTGATTTAGATGATCATAAAAGCCATATCCATAATCATTCATAGGTGTTTGCTCCAGGAGACCATCACGGCTCCGACCTGAAGGGGACACAGAGGATTTCTGCCTAAAATAAAGTGATACACACATATTTCTTCTTCAACTATGGTGGAGGTTTAAACGGCAAATTCAGCTTGTTTGAAATGCTGCCTGAGTTGAAAAAAATGATTGGTGGAACAGAGAAGTTGTGTGGACCTACTTTCAATTACACAGAGGGTTTTTCTTAGTGCAATGTGCATCATCTTACCGATGCTCATAAACCCAATCTCCGGGTGGCAGCGACCAGTCCCTGCAGGAATTTAACTCCATTTTCGTGCAAATAGGTTACAATTCATAGGTATAGTACCAGCTGTCTACTTGAATTATTACACTGCTTTAAATGCCTTTAGGCTGACTGACTTTTGATGAACTCACGTCCACTTAATATCAGGACAGTGTAAATTTAGCACCAAAATATTCAGAAAAACTGGAAGTATGGGGACATGCTCTGCATTCCAGTGAGTCTATTTCACAGAGAGAGAATACTGGGAGAACAGGAGGACACAGGAGCACAACGATCATCTCAAGTGCATTTTATTAGGGGCAACTATTTGCACTTAAGTCCCTCCAGGAGCCTCAGTCTGCTCATGCTACAGCCGTCCTACAAACAGGTGGACTCCCCTCTTATTCCCTTATTATTATGTTAAACTTTCATTAATTCAATCTCTATGACACTTTAAAAATGTGTCTACTTGCACTCAAACTTTTTAGCACCACTATGAAGAGGCAATAACCTTAACCTTAGCACATTTATGAAGGAACAAGAGCCTCAAGGTTTTGGGGGAGAATGAAGCACTGCAGCTGCTAATTATCTTCTTGAAGAAGGGGGAAAAAAAGTTAAATTCTTCAAGTGAGACTCAAGGTCTTCAAGAACCCTTTAATGATGGTCAGTCACTGAGTCTGCCATTTAATTATCTGTGGCAGTAACTTTGTGAGAAGAAAAGGTGAACATTTAAAAAAAAATTGGTTCCTTTCCTAATGAGATCCAGTTGAACACCTCAGCACCACATCAATTAATGGTTCCACTACACCCATATTTAAGGACCATACAAGTGATTTGAATCTTTGGTCCATTTACTACAGCTGCAACAACCCATTTTGCAAATCATGCCGGGGTACTGAAGATTTCACAATGAATAACCAAAAATCCCTCCAATTTCAAGTTTGATTATTAGGTTGAAACACCAACCTCGTCCAGCTTCTGCAGCTCACAAACCATTGCCATTCATAAACCACAGGACAGAAAACTTACTGTGTAAAGCAAATGTTTCCCAGGGACTATTTTCTGACAGAGAGACCACATCACATCACTGAAACACAAAAGCTGCCGCTGCTTTTAGGAAAACTGATGTGGACGACGTTATTACGGTGATGAAATACTGGTGTGAAGAGAGTTTGATTTCTCTGAAAGCCAATTTTCATACTACAGTGGAATGAATGGAAACCAATGGTAGGACAAACGAGTTCTAACATATGACAGCTTGCTCTTGGAAACGATTCGCAGAAACGTGAAGTACAGACATTTTGAAGATATGACCCTAAACATGCAAAATCACTGTTATGGTCTTTCTTAACCCTATAAAGCCTGAACTATGAAAGAATTGGCGGAAAATTCCAATTTTTTGAAAGTGAACCCTTTATTTAGTCCGATAACAAAATATATATATAAAAAAGAAAAATCCAAAAATATGTTATTACACAACCTTTCTGGTGTATGATATATGATATGTACTTGAAGTGCCAATGGTATGGTCCAGGGTGAACAGGGGAAGTGTTCAAAGGTATACAACAGTATTTTGGTCAAGTATTGATTAAACTGAAAACGAAAAACGGAATTGAAAATGTGTATCATATATGATACAAATGGCTTTATAGGGTTAAAGTCTACTCAGAAAAATACAGAAGTTGGATGTTTTCTGTTTGAGAACAAATAGGCTGAAACAGGTAACGGATGAGGCATTGAGGTGAACTGCAGGTAGGATGTTTATCTGCATGGGCACCAGATGGACCTCGATATGTATTTTACCTGTCTGGGGTGA
The DNA here is from genome assembly GCF_902150065.1 of Myripristis murdjan. Lineage (NCBI taxonomy): Eukaryota > Metazoa > Chordata > Actinopteri > Holocentriformes > Holocentridae > Myripristis > Myripristis murdjan. The sequence goes on along the minus strand of NC_043992.1, from coordinate 34,955,025 downwards.
TTACAACCAGTCACCGCGTTAAGCACTTTGGAGCGCCTCAGTTACGCCAATCAGCTTGTGTGTTCATATTTTAAATTCAGATCACTTTGTGCAGTCAGTCTCTTGGCCTCAGCCTCTATTAATATTTCACAACTGCACATTTTAGCATCACTGGCATTTCGGCTGGGCGATATGGGCAAAATCAAATACAATGATATTTTTAATACTTACATATTAATATTATAAAGCTATCACAGGGATGACTACTGGAGCTTTCATAAGATATTTACACACATATTTTTGAGAAACAATCATTAGTAATGTGAATATGATGACCAAACATGTAAAGGCAAATGATAAAACAGCTAGACCAAACTCGCACTTGCACCCTTTTAATTCCGTCTTTAAAACCGCAAAAAGACACCAGTTTTCCCATGTGATGATATTATGATACTGTAGAAATTGTGGGAAATAAAGTCAGACAACTATTCTCTTTGACTACACCAACTCGTGAATCATACATGTCCATTAAATGTCCACAACAATATGCTCTCATTTGTGCTGTTTTTATAGTCATCCCCTAGATTTCAACTCAAGTTATTTATTGAAATAAAACACCCATCTCTGTGTCCGCTTTAGTCTGGGTTGTAACAATATTGTACTGCCCAGCCCTAATTGCTATAGACAAAATACAATAATAAATGCGACCTCCAATTAAACTGAAAGACGGCACACTTTCAACTATCGGTACTTTTATGTCGAAATAGTTATGCACTGTTAGTCCAGGATTCAGATGTTCATTCAGTTGTTGTCCATGGTGAGTGGTGAAGGTTCACCGTGTGGTTAATTGAACTCTTTTTACTTAACTGTGCGTTGTTTTTGTTTATTGTGTTTGGTGGTTATGCTTGGTGGGGGTACGCTTCAGAGTCAGGCAGTGGACTACATCCCTACTCTGGCTAAGGGTATTGGGAAGATTGATTATTATGATAAGTTGAGAGCTGCTCAACAGGCTAAAACCAGCAGCGCTCTGGGTTTCTGTACGGTTGAGTGAGAGTGGTGTGTTTCTGTGACGTGCGCTGTGTTGGAACCTTCAATATCTGGTGTTTTTGCGAACAAAGTGGCTCGTGGTAAGACCTCCAGTGTGTACTGCGAGGTTGGAGCTTTTTGGAGACCATTTGCCGCTGATGGTCTAGTGTTCAGTGCAGGTAGGCTATTGTATGTACTTTTAAGTGAGCTGGCATGTGGTGTTTTGAGTGATGCAGCTGTGTGTGTGTGTGTGTGTGTGTGTGTGTGTGTGTGTCAACACATAAACTGTGAGCATGCAGATCAGCATTTGTGGGTGCCCAGAGTTGAATGATGATGAGGTGAGTGTATTGTATATTTGTGTGATGTGACCTTTAGGCGTGTGGAGAAGTCAGCCCTCCCCTGTGATGTAGTGAGCCACACAGGTTGTGATCCCTGTGTTGTGGGTGTGGCTTGTGATTGGTCACTTGTGGGTGTGCTTCACATGGTACAGGACCATATGTGTTGTGGTGACATCAGTTCACTTTCGTTTGGGATTAACTGCTGCTACTTTTGTTGTTGATGTGTAGAAACTTTGTGTGTAATCCTTCTGGTTTGTTGCTGCTGTGCTCCACTTTACTGTACGGTGTGTTCAGGTGAAGCCACTTAGTATTTAGTTGTGTGTGTGTGTGTTTGCCTTGTGGGTGTAGAGTGTACTGGTGAGTGCCAAACAAGCATGAGGTGACTGCGGCAATTTCAGTGATTGTCTGTCATTGCTGAACTGAACGTTTTTGGATATTTCCGAGTTTGTGTTTGTTTGCCGTCGCGGTGGCTCAAACCACTTGGGTATCCTGTTGCTGCATGAGGTCACCTGAGTAACTTTGTACAGGTGACCGTTTCTGATCTGTGGCTGCTGCGCTCACTGTTCTCTCGCTTGTGCTTTGTTTTTATATTCATCCCCTAGATTTCAACTTAAGCTATGTATTTATTGAAATAAAACACCCATTTTTGTAATCTCTGGTGTCTCTCTCCTTGTTATGGTGCAGCCCACGAGCCGGGGTCGTAACAATATTGTATTGGCCAGCTCTAATTGGGAAACAAAACACAAAACAAGTTGACTTCCAATTAAACTGAAAGACGGCACACTTTCAACTATTGATACTTTTATGTCAAAATAGAGCACATTATACAGCATTAGTGTACAGTATATAGACACCCCCCTACACACACCCCCAACCCCGCCCGCCCAAAATGGAGATCCTTCTTTGTACATTGTACAAGGCTTAGATTATCCATGTGACATAAATATACGAATACCATATTCATATTTCCAACAAACGGCAACCTCAACATGCAACTCGATGAACTCAACTCAGTCATGAAAGTACTCAAATACTAAGTCATGGACACAGGCTTGCATGGCTCCTCTTAATAATTCCTCAAGAGTCACAAATTAATACAAAAACATTTACACCAATGAAGGACACATCCTGACAATATTTCTGTCCATGATGCCACAATATGCACGCACACACACGCAAACACACGCACGCACACACACATACACACACACACACACACACACAGGCTGGTTGTGTGCTTAAAAGATTACAACTCTGTCTTGGTGCTCTTATTAAGTCCACCTGCAGTTGTTGTCCTCAAGTCATCCTTTAACCATTTGTTGAAAACAGCAATGGGGTCGATGTTCCAGTGTTTATGGAAAGATACAGGCACCTGGTGAGCTAAGAAGTCTCTGGCGTAGTCCTCTGGGCGTGCCTGAAAGGCAAGATTAAGTGCAGGAATTTATATTTGGGAGCAGTCACAAGAGACTGTGTGAAAGTGTTGCATAGAACAAGAGTGAAAGCGGCAAAGTCCGACATTTTGTTCTCACAGATACAGATTCTTTACACCAAAGACTATGGAGAGATACTTGATATTGCGATGCTTACATTCATTATTTTTTACCCAGGCAACTGGAAACAATCTATTTGACTGAATAACTGACTGACAGAGTGACACACACATAGGTACACAGACACACACAAACACATACAGTTTAGCATTGAACTGATATTGGCCTTATTATTCATTATTAGGTATGTCGGTCCACTGCTCATTAGACGGATGTTTCTCTCGGACCACTGCTACATGATTAGAGTCTATAAAGCCTGCAATGACATTTGATTTTCTTTACACATTTATTTGTTACGTATTTATTTATTTCTTTTGTAAATTCTTTATTTAAAAGGCCTTGCGTATCCTACCACAACATCTCCATGTTGAGATGTGAACAAAGATTAAGGGTCACATGCTCTAACTCTGTATTCATGTGGCGTCGGATTCAAAACAATTTTTCATGTGCCTATAGTCACAAAAATGGGACGTTAGCACCATCAATCAAGCTAGACAGCACAGCTTGCAAGCAATCTGGGGATATTTATGTAAATATTCATGTTAATACCATGGGAAATTGAATGCTTTAGTACCAGAGTTATTAAGGAATAGCCATGTCCTTGTGCTTTATGTTTTCCTTTATTATATGGAATCCATGTCTCTGTGGACGTTTGTCCAAGTAAGGCAAATCATGCTGCATCTACATCCCTGGTGACTCTGACTTGAACACCTGGCATAGTAGAGCGTTCAGGTGCTGCTACCTGGTGGGAAACTTGTGTACCCAATAAATCCGGCACCACGTGAATGTAGGGTAAACGCTTCTTTCAGAGGCTATTCCATCCTGTCAAAAAAATGAAGCTAAGCCTGCAAGTTAAATCATGCAAACACCTCGAGTGGCGCTGATAGCTCAGCTGATATGTCAGCTGAGTTTGCATATTGCCTTCACCACCTGGGCGCTCTATTGAAGCTGTCAAACTCACCTGCTCGCTCTGCTGCTGTTGCTGCCTATGCATCTCACACACCCAGCCACCTCCCAGTATGCAGCTGTGGGCTCTGTTTCTTCATGATTCCCCATGGGGTGAACCATTGATCTCTCCTCGCTCCTGCTTATGCTGACTTTCAACTACCCTTTGCAGGGACTGCTGTGAGACGCAGCCTTGATGCCAAATAAAATCTATACCTACATTCACACCGAATTGAATGTTCCCATTGAATATGTGAGTCGACTGACTGACTGACTGAAATAAAATTCTTGGGGAACTCTGGATGCACAATTTCGTATGAAAATAGCAGGTAGCAGGCATCAAAAGGCCTACATACAATCACACCAACACAGCGAGGATCAGACAGTGTGCATTTGAAGCGAATACCTGGTGGAAGAGGGGGCTGTGAGTGACAGGAAGTCCAAGCGCGTTGAGGCACATTCCCAACACCATGTCATCCGGCGCATCATTACTATAGCACTTACAGCCGCTCTTAAGGAGTCGGACCACTGCCTCCCTGCTGAAGACCATGCTGCAACACAGGGATGGAATGTAATCATCAAAAATAATAAGCAGACTGCACATTTATTCTACACTGTCATTTTAGTGGCCAACGTTAGAAATAACCTCAAAACAACATCTCCTTGATTTTCAAAGGTTCAACATATTCATTTTATTTATTCAGTAAAAGGGACATTGGGAGCCACACTGTGCAAATCAAGCTGAGAAAAATATGCCGTTTTCTTTGAATCGTTTTGTGCAGTTCTACGCTACAATGATGCGGCATCTCTCTGAAAAGGAGAGCAATCACACCAGAAAAGACAAATCTTAGGCTGCCAGAACATAGCTCATTGCCACTCAAAACAGTCTTTAGAAGATAGCGCTTTTGAGAGAACTGGCAGTTGCAGTGTTGTAAAATGTCACAATAACTGAAGACTCCCTAAATAGAGTGACTCCTGCAGTTCGCCCACAGCTCAACAATTACCTGCAGCACATCTTACATGCAACAACGACAGCTGACATTTAACAATTATTTTATTTACGGATTTAATTTACTTCCATGTATTAAACATAATTAGCGATTTGTGTATTTAAGAATGCATCTTATATACTAGCAATAGTTTTAGACAATATAAAGAGATGCTGTGCTTGCCGTGACCTACAACAGGTTTCTCTTTCTGTGGGTGCAAATCCATATTGATTTCATGTCAAGGCTTATCAGCTGTTGTGTGCTGTGCTGATCTGGTATATGTTTTTATTGCAAACACCGTCTGCAAAACCAATTTTCCCTCAGGGGACAACAGTTTTGAGCTGAATAAAAATGTGTTACCTTTAAATTACCGATTATAGGTTTTATAGTCCCTGTGTTGAGTGCGGATGTTTCATCAGTATTCTCAGAGCCACATAACTCACCCTCCACCTCCCGTGATGTAGCTGTAGCCGCCTTGGCTCAGGCCGTAGCCGTACCTCTCTCCTAGACACACTGGTTCAAAGGGGTCATAACAGCTCAGCAAGACTTGCAGTCTCGGGAGGCTGGAGAAAGCATAGATCAAACTCATCAGACCCTCATCACACTGTTGTCTGCACAGACACACACACACAAACACACACACATATGTAACTTTCCTTTTAGATGCTGAAATAGCTACTCTCCCCAAGGCAATATTACACATCCAGTAACTTCCACATGAAGAGGCAATCCGACACATATGAGGTGAAGCCAGATGGAAATGAATTTATGTACTGGGCATTTTAGACATTCAACAGAATGGTGATCTTGTTGAAACTTGTTTTTTTATTCTGAAGTGGCTGCATTCAGAGCGGTTATTTCTTTCACTGTATAAATTGTTTGCATGGCCGTGAGATGGAAACTACTGGGAAATTCTTGATTAAATGTCAGTCAAGGTTTGAGAAATAAACAAAACACCAAAGTGAAGAACCAATTTCTATGAAATCTATGAATGCATTGGGGAAAGCAGGCCCAGATCATGTCATGAAAATATACCTGATAAGTGTGTCGTCATCCACAATGAGAAGCCAGTTGGTCTTCGGGACATCGTCGCTAAGAAATCTTTTTAGTATTGCAAAGGTTTTCCCACAGTGGCCTGCAAACAGAGACATAACACAGATAAGACAGGCTTTTCCATATAGTGACCAGGTGATATACTGTGTTTAGTAAAGATAAATGAGCCTGTTGGAATACAGACAGATTTGACAAAATCAGCTACCAGCACATGAGTATGATACCTGTGTGCACACAAACACACACATAGAGCCACACAAAGCTGCATACATCATTATGATAAAGTCAAATAATTTATAAGGCTACAGTCTGACCACGAGTCACAATCAGTAACTGACAGAGGAAGGTATTTGGCTGCCTTGGCTTTAGAGAACTAAAATATGTCCTAGCACCATTTAGTATCAAGTGTGTGTGCAATTTTAGCATAAAAAAATGTACTTTTGAAAATGGAAATGTCACCACACAGTCCTGCAACTCTTGAAATGATCCACTTTGTGTTATAATGTTTCCACGCACCGGACTCACTGGATCTCTGTTGCCTACAGTTGAGCTTCTATGCTTGGTGTTACGTCACCTAATGATGCTTCAAATATTTTGACAACTACCCAGACCAAAGCACATCAGAAAACAAAGAGGCTTCCTACTAAAATATGAGCAAATATACCTATCAATCAGAGGGAATTAAAAGTAAACGCCTCCTTCCAAAAAAGACCTGGTCTCTGCAGTTGAGGTAAATAGAGGCCCTGGCCACTATCGGTGGTGGTCTACAGCTTTTGGGTGTTTAATGTCAGTTTTCAGACACAGAATCACTGAATGTAACTCATATTGTTATGATGCTACTACATGGGAACCACTCCAGTAAAGAATTTACTAATTAGATTTTCATTCTACTCACAGGAGAGCCCTTGATGAGACACAAGACAAGTGGATCCATTGCAGCCATTCCCACAGGAGAGAGAATTTGGCTTTCACCACATTATGCTGAAAATATGTCTCAGGTGAACAATTCTACTTTACAGTTGCATTTTAGATTTATATCCTAAGCATTTAGCTGACACCCTTATGTGGAAGGACTTACAATAAAGTGAGCAGGTAGGAGTTATTGGCCGAAACGACCATTATGGGGATCGAACAAGTGGCCTTGAAGTCTCTCAACCTACTAAGCAACCTTTTCAGGATTTGTTATGTAAAGCATTCCAGTGAATCCTCCATGTGGCTTCAATGTGGAGACAGGTACTGCGGAGCTTTGTGAGCACAGAGAAAGGCACTGCCTACAATCTGACATGTCAAGTAAATAATAAGGTATGTTCGGCATGATGGGCTGGAAAGAGCAAATAGCTGCTCGGGTATTTGTAGCATGACCACCAGACGGAACAAAATGTTCTGTCATCACCTTGAAAACAACAGCAGTAGAGGCGGCGCACAACACATACAAGGAACCCAAAGAAATATACCCATCAGAATCCAAATATCTACACACCACCAAGGCTGAGAGCTGAGACATGGAAATCCCCGGTGGCAAGCATCACAAAGAATGCTGAGGCCCTACTGTTTTATTTATAAGGCACCCAAGGTGTTTTTTCTTAGTATCTGAATTTAGAATAAGAGAGGACACCTTGAACTGCTGACAGGAATAAATTCCAAATACACACTTTTTGAGGCAGGTCTCCTGACTAGCCTGGTGTTCTTATTTCCTGTTGCAGGTTACTGGGTGACATTCATGAGGTGGGAAGCTGTGGAAACTGCCAAATCCAACTCTCATGCAGTATCTATCATTAAAATGATGGAAAGTGCTTGGCCTGAGATACATTTTTACTAAATCACAGGTAACACAGGAGGGCCCTGATGTGACGCACAACTGCACTGCAGGAAAATCTCCATCTTGCCAAGTGATTTAATCTCCTATTCAGTTTTAAAATCCAGTTTTTCTTCAAACAAGGTAAAAAAAAAAAAAAAAAAAAAAAAAAAAACCATCTGCCGGTGGGATGAGATAATCCTACAACACTAATCAGCTTGTTTCCTTTTCAATCAAGTGTTATTTTCTCAATCTTAGTGGGCTGATCTGCCTTATTCTGCCTTGTTTCAACATATTTATACTTGCTGACTTCTTCTTCTTCCAATGACTTCGTTAGATGGAAATTTGTTTTGCAGTATATGGATCACAGCAGAGAAGCCAGGCTTATAGTACCATATTTCCACACATTGTGTTGCCATCTTGTGAAATTTCTCATCCTAATTCAATTTGATGAATTTTTGTTGCACACATGCCCTCATATAAGATCAATGATATTTAATTACTTATTGTGAAAACTGAGAAAAAAATATTTCTGACAGTTTCCAATTAACTATCGTGGACGACCAGATATTGCAGAGGAAAACCTCATTCGTTATGAAATACACTGTATGTCCTGATTTTAAGGAAAATTTCACCAGTTGGGAAAGCAGCACACTGACATCCACACAATTATAATGCTAACTCTAGCATTGCCTCTGCAATGACTTCTGTCATCAGGTCCCTGCTCTGCAACGCTTCTTTGTCATCACTGGACACACATGACCGAGAATAGATTGTGGGTTTACTGCATAACATTTATATGCTGCAATCCCGTTTCAATCTCTTGCATCACTCCTGTCCTCGCTTGCTCCAGAATTGTTAACCTTCAACTGTCAAATTTTGTGTTTGTATTTTAAAAATAAAACACGTGTTTCCTATGGATTAAATATTTCTCTGCGACTACAGACGGCAGTGACGACAGTCCAGATGGCGTCAACCGGGGTCAAAGCTCGTTTCTGGAAGTTCATCTCCAAGTTGGTTTTTAAGTTTTAAGCTCTTTCTTTCTGGTGTTTCCATTGTTTCCATTTCATCTACAATGAGTGAATGAACAATTGACTCTTAATATTTCAATATGACAGATTGGGTTTTTCTTTTTCAATGATTCAATTTCATTTCTAGCATAATAAGTAATTATGAGTAATGAGCTAATATTGTATCCGTCTTTCATTTGCAGTCATGCCCTTGGCAGTTTCCCGGCACTCTCACACATTAATTAGCATGAATCTATCTATCCATCCATCTATCTATCGCATATGTATTTTAATAGCTGAGAGTCATTACTGTGTGTCCTTTAACTTAAACTCCATCAAATTCCTCCCTTACACAGTCTAGTCCAACATAACTGTCTAATTAGTGTGTTAGTCAAATAATTTCCCACAAATTAATGGAAAATTTGTTAAAATTAATTAGACAGTCCTCTTGAAATTCTAAGCTATGCCTGAACATAGAGAAGTAAAGTTTATTATGGCATTGTTGTATGCCTCAGCTGCATTAGTGGTGTAGTCTTGGCTCTGGAAACACAGCGAGTTAGTGGAAGGTGAAAAAAAGAGAGAATGATGGTGGTGACTACAGATTACTGGGGTATTGATGTCTGCTGACTGTTGATGAACTCCAGGGCTGCACTCAGCAATACACCTACAGTCCTCAACTGCTCTTAGCAAGTGAAATGTTTGAAGTAAACAAACAAACAAAGTCAATTACACACTGTATGTCCTGATTTTAAACCTGATTATGCCCCATCTCTGATCATTCTATTGTACGGTGGATAGACAAGCTGCTTTCTTCTCCTTTGACCTCACTCATTAATTTTTCAATACATACTCACCAGTGATACTTCAAAGTCCACTGCATGTTTTATTCTAAAGATACAGTGTAATGAGAATTGCATTTCCTGTTCTCTTGATGCTGTTTTAGCGACAGCCTGTGATCGTAGAATTACCCAGACCTTTTTAGCCAACTCTTTTGGCTGATTGCTGATGCTGATACCGATGTATGCACATATATTTTTTTGCACCTAACTGTAGAGACCATCAAGTCTCGCCTGTAGTGGAATTAACCTATTTTTTATGCCTGCTCTTACTGTGAAGGCCCACTGGCAGATGAAGACATAAAATGCAATGCTTTTCAAAATGTATACATCTACTGGGCAAACTAAGAAAACTACTTCAAGTAAGGTTGTGTGCAACATGCCACATTTATTTTTATATAACATTTTCTTTGAAACAAATCTGTAAGATTCATCCTGCTTAAACAGGCTTGGCTGATGCTGCAACCAGCGACACTCTGACCTATTTCACACATTGGCAGAATTTTTCATTGCAGGCCAATACAGATATTTCATTGTACAGACAATATCAGCTGACAGAATCAAACCATTTTAGATATTTAACTTATTTTCCACATATGAATGACATCATGAACACTGATTGGTCAATGGTATGCATAGCTAATGAGGTGCTCTGTAATCTTTTAGAAAATACAGTTGGCTGCTTACCCAACAGGACAAAATCACAACGCCTTGATTTATTATAGATGAATTACAGTGAAGTTCAACACTCAATTTTTGTTTCCAAAAATAAAAATGAATAAATACTTGAATGCTTCAGATTGCACAGTTAGATATAAGTACTCTGTCTGCTCTAGAAACTTTGTCTGCAGTGTCTCTTGTAAATAGGACATTATTGTAAAAAAAAAAAAAAAAAAAAAAAATACTTGGATTTACTAGTAATTCAATGTTGAGAAATGGTCAGTGCTGTGGTTTTCTGAGGAATAAGAAGTTCATTCGTCTAGCTCACTTTCTTGACAGCACACAACTGGTGAGCACAGGAGCACTGTTTTGTTTACCCTGGTCCTACTGTGCCGAGAATGTTCTGCCAAACACTAATAATATCTTAGAATTGAATGTTGCTTTGTTTACCAATGATGGTAAATAAATGCTTTAACATAAGAGCCTCTACAAATACTCAGGAGCCACTCTTTAATTCAGAATAGAGCCATTACATCAAGCAGCACTTACTTAATTAAAAATCTCAACTTTGGGTCTGACTGTTATTCCCACAGCGTTCCCTCAATTAAATACAGTGTAGTGGGCTGAAACAGTGTCAGCCAACACAGCTTAGTTTGATTCGAATTTAATTTTATTGAAATGAAGTGATGCTTGGCGGATTATTTGTATACTGGGTTTTGTATTATCTATTTGGCAGGGAATTTGACGTGGTATTTACAGCAAAATATTTCACAATTTTCAAAATGAGTGTTTTTTTTTTTTTCACTTTGTCCTCAAAAAAGAATTAGTTTAGTACCAATTATATCATGAACGTTAACTAGCTGCTTTCCCTTAGGATATGATGGCCACTACAAAATGTGCAGTGCAAAGCATGTCGGCAGGCCAAACTACTGAGAACTCAACAGAGAAGATGAGGAAACTAATAAATTAGATGAGCCACAGAAAAGCTAGAAAAATGACCCCAATCATGCTGGGAAACACACCACAATATGCTTCCTATTATGAACAAGTGCTGCAAAGCTGCATCTTAATCAGTTAAATGGCAATGGCAAAGCCACAACAGTTTAAAACACCATCTATAACAGGAGCATTAGTTCACTCAGTTCATTGTTTAGAATGGGATGGGAGGTGTGCAATCAATAAGCCAATATGTTAATGTCACCCAATAAGAGCAATAGAATAGGCAAACAGAAAAGCAATCAGAAAGTTTAATGCTTTATTTAACCCAAAGAGATCCTCTGTGTCCAAAGTATAAATTCAACAAGCGTTTTTTGAAATTGCTCCCGCACAGCAGACCTGCACAGTATCTACATGACTGATTTCTTCCGACAGCATCAGTCTCCCTTGAGGTTCGCTTCTTCCAACTTCAATTAACCCTGAGCAGCCCCTCATGGTAGGACACAACCATGTTAAAGAGATTTGGGGGGGCTTCAGTGTTCTTAAACCTGGCATTTCTCTTACTGTAGCTTTTTAAAAGGTTACAGCAAGCTATCCAGCTCTTCATGATTGTACATTACATGCTGCAGAGTGCGATGGTGGCGCCCCAGGGACTGCACTGTCACCCGTCCTTCTCTCTCCCGACACATCAGACTTCATTTTCAACTGCGGGAAATGCCATCATCAGAAACTCCCCAGTGATGACTCCATTATTGTGGGGTGCCTTAGTGAGGGCACAGAGGAGGATGAGTACAAGACCATGAGGGAGGGTTTTGTCATTTGTGAGCCATCTGCAGCTCTCTGTCAGTACAATAGAAGAGCTTGTGGTGGATATTTGACTGAGCAAGGAGCTAGTGGGACTTGTCACCAATCCAGCATGAGGAGGTGGAGATCATACTTTTTTTTTTTTTTTTTTTTTTTTTAAAGGATCTGGGGTTGCAAAGCGAAAAAACGAACTGGACTGGACTGATAACACTTACACAAGAGAGGATTTTTCTTGAGGAGACTCTGGTCTTTAAATGCGTGTAAAAACACACACTGCTCTGCATGATCCATCAATCTGTCCCCTTCTTTGATGCACTGAGGATTAAAGGAACAGTTAACCTAAAATACAAAAAGATATTTTCCACCTTACCCCTTTAGCCAGTGTTATTCATTAAGCATTCTCTTGGTTTCAGTGAACAGTGACCTTGTCCGTTTGCAACTAATGACTGTGTGTGTGAGTGTGTGTGTTGTTAACCCTCGCAAGATTTGCCTTTTATTAATAAAGATGATGATTAGTGAAGGCTGAAACGTGCTATTCTAACGTAACCATGCATATAAAAAAAAAACGTTATCAAAGCCTAAAAACATTATCAGAGAGAAAATACTAGAAGTGAGAAGTTATTGTTTGTCCTATAAACTATAGGAATTTATAACACCACAGCTATTACTTTCAAATGATACTGACTTACAAAGAAACAAATTCAAAAACAAATGTTTACCGAAATTTCAAATGTAAACACAAAGTTCATTTTTTCACATCTTTGTCATCTTTATATGTTATCTATTTCTTGAAATAAGAGTCAGTCAGTCAGCTAAAGAATGAAATATGTCCCCATTCATGACTGTTGTTATTGTATTTTTTTTTTTTTTAATTTAGGAAGTGTGCAGTGGCAGTGATCAGGGGCTGGGGATGGATGCATAGGAGGAGGCTCTACTGAAAAAGAAGAGCTCAAATCAGCTCATTACAAAAAAAAAAGTTCAATTTTAGGACTGTGAACTTACTTCAAAATTAAACACTGGGAACTGTGAGCTAGTTCTTTTGAAGGGCGAGCTTGCACAACACTGCCCCCGGCACAGTCTATCCATGGATAGTTTGTGTGATTTGGTGAGGCTCCCCGTCTGCTGCAACCTTCCCTGTCTCCCACCACATCAGTACGACAGGGTTTGATGATGGGTTTTCTTTTGTGGAGCTCAAAACATCAATAATTTTCATGTGGAAAGAAACATCAACAGCAATAGAAGACCAGTGAGTTCTAAGTATCTTATCCAACAAGTACAAATTGGGGTGGATAAATACAGTTTGCCGGTGTTGTTTGACGAACTAAATGAAAGACTAAACAGTTTTGACATGTTTCAGAATAAGGTGCTGTCTTCCTCTTTGTGTCAAACGTGGTGGCAAATCCAAAAGCCTTACAACTGGGTGGATTTGCCAGCAGAAAAAAAAAGTACAGCATGTATAGTGAATGAATAAGTTACATATTTGTTCTTGAATGTTGCACGTTAAGATTTGTCAAAGCTCTCATTCAATCAAGTTTCAAGCGCTGCCACCACAGTGTACTTATTTTGAAATAGAAAGCCGATAGTCCCTGCTCTTGCACTGCAATTGATGTAAATTTCATGTGATCCGGTTGAAAGCAACAAAGCAGCAGCATCATTTCTCTGTTTTGCTGGCTCACAATAATAGAAATGCAATTCATGCAATTGCATAACTTCTTTGTTTCACTATTAAAAAGGCAAAAAAAAAAAAAAAATGTATAGCTTTTGGTTTAACTGTTGTTAAACTGAAAAATGATTGATCCAAAGGTAAACACATAATGAGAAAGTATTTATGTGCAACATTTAAAACAAGATCAAACACAACAAACAGGGACCAGCATCATCACCATATGGCTGTACAGACGACAGCTATCGGTACCACTACAGCAGGAGCTTTGAAACATTCCTGAAAAACATTTGGAAAGACTAAAAACCATCCTAAATGTTTCACAACTTTCAAACTTGACATCAAATATTGTCCTATTTTCCTCAGAAAGAGCTGCGGCTGGTGAGTTTTTCCACATATTACGGGTTGAGCTCTATAAAACAACACCCACCCAGTTGCACTGTATGATGCTGAAAGGAGACAGGGAAGATCGTGGCAAAGTGGAAACCTCACCAAATCACACAAAAAACCATGTGGATGGATTGACTGCACCGGGGGTAAGTGGGAAATATCCTTTTTTGGTATTTTTGATGAGCTGTTCCTGGGCTGTTCCAAAAATAGCTGAGGAGGACTGAGGCTGAACGGCCTGGATGTGGTAGCTGAAGGGAGGCGGAGGACTGAGCTGAACCCCTTCCTAGACAACACCTCCCACCCCCTCGATGGTGAGCTGATGCTGCTAAAAAGTCAGTGCCTTCAGCCAGTGCTTCATCTCTCCAAGGTGTAACATGAAAGGTCTTCGGCACTCTTTTGTGCTGACAGTCATCAGACTGTACAATGCTTCCTGCCCACATGGCCCCTGCCTCAGGCACCGTCGAGAGCGCACAAGCTCGCCGTTTGTGCCGTCTCCACAAACTGGGCTGCTTTTAGTCTTCCTAGCTGTGGACTGTTTTATATGGCATTTGTTTGAACTCGCTTCTGATCTGTTTGAATTTTCTTCCTTATTCCTATGATGAAAGTGATACTGAAAAACTCACATGCACTTTGAGCCCTGTCAGTTTTCTGTACACATGATGCCTCCATCCCAAGTTTTGATAAAGGGACACTGAGTGATGCATCCACATCGGCACATTCTCTGCATGTGTTACCCACATCTGTAGGGTGCATGCACTGAGGATGCAAATGTGAATAAATCTACTTCTACACACTTTGTGCACACAGCAGTGGCCTTCGGCAGACCTTTGAGTGTGACAACGGCATATATTTTGCATGAGCAGCTGTAAATGTGCATTCTTCACATTGTCCTATCCTTCCCATTTTCATATACTGCATACATAGTGATATTTAGCAATGTTTCCATTTTTCATATTCCCTACATTTATGTTTTCTTCCCCAGAAACTTGTACTGCTGTTCTTTTGCACACCCTGATACTGTTGCAATCCACAGTATATTTTTAATGATGATTTTAACATATATACTCTACTTTTTTTCAACTGGCAGTTGTGCATGCTTATATATTCTCATTTACTATATTGTTATTTAAATTGTGCTCTGTTTTGGGATTTTTTTCTTTGTTGATTAATGCTTGGTGAAACAACACTGCTTTTCCACTGGGAACACTGAAGTTTTATCCTATCAAATCTGAAAAATTTCATCTTAATCATGACCCTGATGATTTGAAATGGGTCTGTTAGGACCACAGATGAAACCAAAAGGCCTGTATCACATCAAGGACACCTCCAAAGTGACGGCTGTGCTACAGTGATGTAGCTAGATATACAGTATGGACATAGAGGAGCTCCATCCAAAAATACAAAATCTTGCTTCAGACACCACAAGCTGTGGTCAGAGCTAAGAATTAATGTGAAGGCATATGAGATAAAAAGCTGAATATGCCATACCAAAACAACTTCTCACTTGAGGGCACAGTAAAATAGGTTTCAGCTAGGAGCCATCTTGGAGTCACACTATACATATCAATCCATCCATCCATCCATCCGTCCAAATTTTCATCTATTTTCTTGCTGTTAATCTGGCTCAGGGCCACAGTGGCAACAGGGAAATCAGAGCGGAGCAGCATGCTGTAACCCAGCAACAACCTCCAGCCTCTCCTTAGGGATCCCCAGGCACTCTCAAGCCCACTGGGAGACGCAATTCGTCTAGAGTGTCCTATGTCTGCCCCAGGGTCTCCTCCCAGTTAGCTATGCCTGGTAAACCTCCAAAACGACATGCCCTGTGGCAAGTACCAAAACCACTTTAACTCTCCTCTAAATGTGGAGGAGTTGTGCTCATGAAAACCCCTGTGACTGACTATCAGGGGCGGACTGGCCATCTGGGAGCTCTGTCAAAATCCAGAACAGCCGCTAGTTCAGGGCAGCCGGCGGCCGCTGTTTTTGACCATCGAGCCACCACGCAATTGTCATCACTGAAAATCCCAAAGGACTGAGTCAGAATTCTCATTATTTCTGTGCAAAACAGAGCTACGTTGACAGTCGACAGTAGACTAACGCAAACATATGGAGGTGCACAGTATGAATGGAAATATCCAAAAAATGCAAAGAAGAAGGTGGGACTGAAAAGGTAAGAGATAATGAGATAAGAGATGCAAATTACTGGAGAGTGATGCATCCAAATGTGTAAAACTGATGGGGCTGTTTGGCAGCAGCGCTCCTACTGCCAGTACCAGCAACAGTAGTAGTAGTGCCAGAAACATTAGCAGCATAATTTATGTTTTGGGTTGTGCGTTTCAGGCTCCTGTTTCTGTTATCCAGCCAGCAACACCTCCAGGGTCTGTCCTCTGTCTCTTCCAATTTGGTAGCAATGCGTAACAAGTCACGTAAATTAGTAATTTTTCTCTAATCTAAAGATTCACGCCTGGACAAAACTGGTTTACAGCGCTGCAGAGGAAAATCGCAGCGATGTAAACTCCCCCGTCTCAGCGGCTGTTGTTGTGACTCAGCTCGTGACGCTAAGTCGCTTTCACGGGAAGTCCGACAGTGAAATAACCCTTTTGTAAATTTGTAACCATGCCGATAACACAGCATTCCCGGTGTAAAGCTTGGGAGAAATTAGTGCTTTCAAGAAGAAGAAACTGTTAAATTTCTCCACAGGGAATACCTTTCCTGAGTAGACACAGTAAACACCATGTGGGGAAAAATTTTCTCTTTTATCTCTTTGAATCACAGTTCTTTATTTTATCACAAAATAGACCCAACTAAAAATGTACCGCGTAATCACTACTCAAAGTATTTATTTTTTTTTTTTTTACTGAAGACTCTTTTTTACTCGTACTTGAGTAGTTTCCTAACAGGGTACCTTTACATTTTGGGTCAGTAAATGTACTCTTACTAAAGTAGAGTTACTCTGTACTCTACCCACTCCTGTATCTGCCATAAGGAACAACATCCAGTCAACAACATCAGGGTGTTGTGCTTCATCCGTAAACACAAATATATTCAGCACAGTAGCATTTACGAAAGGCAGAGCACGTCTGCAACAGAGGAAAATTCAGGTCAGGATATTGTGATATCTCTTTATATTGTGATATCTTGGCTGGTGTTGTATCGCGAGTTAAGATCAAGGCTTCGTGACACCCTCCCCGGGGCTGTGGCGTATCTGCGCACCGATTATCATAGGCGGGTCTGGGTCGGAGTCCAGCGCTGGTTTTTAGTCCCAGTCTGTCCCCGCTATAGTGGTGAACTATTTTTAGCTTATCACCATCTCCTAAACAAACAAAGCTCTGGAGCAAACATCTCCTTTATTAAATCCTAACAGCCCTCCAGTCTTTGGACTTGGAATCATCAGAAGATATTTGCCAAGCTTCTGGTGAGAAAATACTCAGTTTATAGCTGTCAGTTGTAGACAAATAACTCAAATGCATAAATAAAGAGATGGACAAGAAGCACAGAAAAAAACAACATAATTTGACTAACATTACATGCAATGCATATAAAACCACCATGTCTCATTTATAATGTTATATTTAATACATGATGATAAGGTCCAGGAGTAACAGCATCTGTTGGCTGCAACACAGGCCAAAGCAGCTGATGTTGCAAAGGCAGGACTCACCTCTTTCAGTGTTCGGTACACCTAAATTGATGGTTGGTATTGAAGGATCGGCATGGTCGCTGTAGTACTCTAAAAATAAGGCATCTTTCTCCCAAGTCTTCTTTACCACTGGAACTACAGCAAAAGGGCAAAAAACCAATCAATACAGTGGTTAAAAGTTCGCCGACAGGGAGACCTGCGTTTGTGTGCAGGTTGGACTTGTTTGTTCTTCCTTGAGCAAATGATGAATGCAGCAGCAATCAATCAAAACCCACGTTATTTCACAAAACTGCAATACACCTTTTCCCTTATGTCTGCCTCTACTTTGTGAGGTTTAGCCTGAGTAGAGAAAGGGGTTAAGATAGATGAAATTAAATTAGGATTATACATTTTATATACAGTGTATATCCTTTAATGCTCACCACTCTTGAAAATAGAAGCAGTGACTTGGAAAAAAAAATGCAATACATAATAACCTCAGACACATATGAGCAACATGTCATTTGGGCCTCATGTGAGATTTCATTTCGGTGCTAACTCCTACACTTCATCTCAGTCAGTCATACGGGGAAAATATTGCCACAATGAGTAATGAAGAAATGAATGAAGCAGAGCTTTAAAGAGTTGAAAACCTAATAACTTTCAAAACAGCACAGGGTGGATGGTGGAGCTTTGTGCCATAAAAGTGGTGTTTTCATTGGGCAGAGATTTTATTTCTTCCCTTCCCCTATTCCCTTTTTTTCCTCACCAATTTGCTGACTTGATGTACAGTAATTCTGACTGCACCTTGGTGGGCAGAGAGGTGCAGCAGGGGTGACTGTGTGCATGAATTCCTATTCAAACGCCTATGAACCCTTTCTGAGGATAACTTCACTAGCTTGGTTTTGATATGAATCTCCAAAGCAGGAACGACACAAAATGCAACAGTTTTTATTCTGACATGGCAATGCTGTGAATGACTGTTTTCCCACAACTGGTAATGTGCGCCATGACACAGATGGAGCACAGCACTGCAGGAAATTGCTCACTAACACAAATAGACCATTGTGGCATGAAAACACCTTTGCACAGCTCAATAATTAGTTTGCACTATAGCATATGTGTACAATATGTGGCTAAAATTTCTCTTCTCATTTGAATTCTATCTTATCTATCTACTGCAGGCCAAACCAGAGCAGTAACCGTGAGAAAATAAGGTGCAGGCTTAAATAAGTGCCTGCTTTGAAAGGCACACTGCAAATCTTGCTGGTTACTGTTTACAGACCTCCAAAATACAAAAAAAAAAAAAATAAAAAAAAAATGTGTTGAAGCTTTCACTGAGAAGCTGTCCACTAATTTTGTCTCATTTATAATAACTGGTTATTTTAATATCCACAGATAATCCACTAAATTATTTGGTGTCATACATGAAACATTTGCTCTGTTACAGCACATGAAAGGGGCCACTCACACTTAAGGGCATACTCTGGATTTGGTTATCAGTGATGGTATCAATTTCCCCACCACTGTGAGGCCATTTCTGTATTTTCTTTGATATGACGGCACCCGCTGATATCCAAACCAGGTCTGTTTCTTCCAAAACGGTATATAGGGTATTTCTGGAAGCTGCATCAATGTTACCACATAACATTAGGCTCTGCTGATGTCCTCTCTGTCCTTGTTATGCGCATTGCTTCACAAAAATAAGGCCCTTAATCTGAACTGCCCTGGTTACGCAATATGTGAGTCGTCTGGGCAAGGCTTCAGCCTCAAGATTTCAGAATGTGGTCTATCTCCAGCAACAAAAACATAATAACATGAATGAAAAAAAAGTGCTGTCATAAAAAAGTCGAAACTGACACTAAATCTGATTGTGTTTACATTTTTACAAAGTGACATTTGGGAGGTCAATTTGATCATAATCCTAATGATTGAAAATTGTTGTGGATATGATCTTCAGCCACATGAATCACATCGGTCAAATGGCTATGTTTTGAAATTTACTGAATGGTTTTCATTATTCTTATATGGATATGGAAAGTCTCCACAGTGACGTTTTTTTTTTTTTCGGGGTCATAGTAAACAGATCACTAGTTAAAATCAAGTTATTTTAATTCTGTCCATAGCATCCTTTTTGTGCAAAAAAAAAAAAAAAAAAAAAAAAAAAAAAAAATACTACACAAACACTCCTTTAAAAATGATTAACTCTTAGTGGAATAGCAAATTTAATGAGGCACTCATGTCCTTTTCCTATGGGTCTAAATTAAGCCTTATATGCAGGCACAACTCATTTTAATCCTACTGTCATTATGGCTGATCAAGGCAGGCTAGCAGAGGATAATGCAACTGAGGTAATCAGTGCAATTAGTTTTGTGTTAAACCAGCTGAATGTTATGTGGAATTTAACGGATCTGCCTGTAATCAGTGCATAAGACAATCGACCTACATTCTTGTCATTCATTTATATATATATGTGAAAATTCTGATTTTCTAAGATTTTCTGGATGGATTTTTTGGATGATCATGTTACGACTCCAACATCAAGGGAGCCATGCAACTGAGCCGAATGCCCCCCCTCGTCCCCAGAGATCTTTTTTAAGCCTCCACTTTGTTTTCATTTCAAGCCTTACAAGACATGGCGGTGGAATAATTCAGTTTAAGACTTCAATATGATAATGAGAAAAAGCACTTACACAGTCACACATGTCAAAGGTACAACAAATCCATTATGAGAAAACAACAGGAGAAAAATGTGCTCCGTTTCAGGGAAACGTCATGCCTTTGGTGGATCATCGAAGAGTGGGTGTATGACTCACCTCTCTCACTGTGAAACTTCTTACACGTTTTCACAGCAACAAATACATCATCTGCACTGACGGGCTCCCCCTTTGGTAAAAACAGAAACAAAGAAAAATTCACATGACCATACTGTAATTAAAAACAAATTAACATCTAAATTAGTATGTAGCAATGTGGTAGGAACTTGAGGTGAGAGAACAGAGTTTCTTGAGTAAAGCGCTGTCCTAATCAGTGATAGTTGCTACTTAAGAGTGGAATTTTAATTGAACATTGCTGCACTGTAAATGGTCTCAGGTCTTTTGGCCCTCTAGCTTTGGCTCTCCCACAGAGGCTAAAGAGATGCAATGCACCCTGCTGATAACACCACAGCGCTATCAAAACATTTCAGTGCTCTATGCTGAATTAGGTGCACATTTTTTGCATATAAAAGAACTGGAAATTGGGAAGTAAGCAATAGATGAGCGGGAGTGACAGCTTGTAGAGCAATAACAAGAAAGAGAATGAGAGAGTGAAATTGGAATTGGAGCATCTCAGTGTGCATCGCTATGCCCTTTATCACCATACACAACCTAAAATGGGAAGTACAGTTCTCGGGATGCTGCATGGTTGTGCCTGTGCCCCAAAAATCACATGGCGAGACTCAATAAAATCAACAGCAAGGATGCATTAAAAATGCACACTACGTTGAAAAACGTCTGCAGCTTGTTTATGCACGAGTGAGCCATGAATTCCACAGGAACATTTATCAATACACAGCATGTGTTGTAACAGTCTCTGGTGCCACAAACCAGGCTGAGCATTCACACAGAAGCCCAATTTAGATGTCAAAAATGATGAACGAACCTAGAAATGGTGACCACACAGAGCATCAGGCTACACTGTCATAAATCTACAGGACCATCAGACAGGCGGCACTATTCACCGGCCACCTACTGCAGGGTCGGTGTGTGTGACTGCAGGTACGTCATTGGTGGTATCAAGTAGTCATCTCCCATCACTCCTCCCGTCAGTCTTTAAATTTAGACCACAAAACCTCCAGAAGGCCAACAGAAAGGTTATGTTTGCGTCCAGTCTCTTGTTCTGACCCAATTTTTCTTGTCTGCGTGTTCGCATTAATTTTTGGAATTGACCCATTTCCTCTATCACTTTGAGCAGACCCCCATCTTGAGATGGTCCTGCACAACACATGTGCATAACCCCTACATTACTGTCAAATTTATTGAACAGAAGACATGTTATGTGCACATGGCCATTTGTCGAGTGTCTTTCACTTTGAATTTGGCTTTGAGGTTGGTAAATTTTTGTTGAGACTGCAGTCACACTCTGTTGTGGCGTTGCTCAGTCATCTCTCTTTGCAGCTGTTTCAAACGCTGGGTGATTACAACAATATGTCCTCTCCAGTTCAGCCTGAGCCTTGATGTTTCTCCACCGGCTGCTCCAGTTGCTGTGCTCTGTTTTTTCTGCTCATATGGGTGCGGATTCATGAAGATAGTGACCAAAAAAACCCAAATTAATTCTTATGTGACAGTTCAAAAGGCAGGCACATGGACACAGATCAAATATGTATTAGATTTAGGACCACATACTGTGGATGCTGAGCCAAAACAAAAATGAAAAGACCACTTTTTTTTTGGTTCACACTAAACTAAACCACCAGCTCTTTGTCACATGGAGAGACTTTCAGCTATCATGTCAATGCAACCTAACACCTAAAACAGCTATTGCCATCCACAATACCCTGCACTTATGCTGAGGCAAACCTGTTGTTACTAAATAATTTCTTAGGTTACTATGAGTGTCAACAGCAACAGGCTAACAGGATGTCTGACAGCAGAGTCAGCAGTTCAGAAAGTGCAGCAGCAAACACATGCAAAACAGTTATTATGAGAGCTGGGAACAGTGTATTGAGCTACTCTGACTACACAACTCCCATTTAAATCATTAACATTTCATATCCTGAACACTAGCTCACACTGTATGCTTTCCTATCCTTCATATATATCTTTCTCTATCTATCTATATCTATATCTAAATATATACATCACATCTGAAATCTATCTGTGACCCATTTGCAACCTGACAGTGAATTGCCTCTTTGTGAAATTTAGTTTTTACATGTCAAACAAATATTATCATAAGTGATGGCAGATTATGATGTGGAAAGTGGGGAACAAAACACTTCACCTTTCACATCTGAAGAAAAACCTGTCATATGACATCAGAGTCGAATGTGAAAAAAAAAAATGTGTGCAAACAGCACATGTGCTTTGTACTTTGTACTGCCGTGCAACAAACAAACAAATGCTAATATTCCAACATATCAACATGCTAATGAATCAGTGTAACAGCAAACACGCTCCCGCTAACAGCATGCTACAGTCAAACAAATTGGAACCTCGGGAACTTTGTGCACCAGTCCGTTTGCTTTCCGCTCAGCCACAGCCTCACCAGCTACAACACAGACCTAACCTTTACTAACCTTCACTGCCTGTTTTAATCTGCGCTGATAAATGTCTAATTCACCTAGTATAGGGAACTTTGCAACAAAACCTTAGCATCCAACATTCAGGGGGTGCACTCAAGCTCTCCAACCCTGCTGCCCCACCTCTGCTGCCAACTCAGTACACTCATGCATTTTCCTTTCATGGTGCCTCATCTAGCGTGTCCTGCCATGCCATGGAGTGCTCCACAAAATCTAAAATTCGCTGTGCCTCTGACCACAATACAAAATTTGGCCTTAAGGCAGTGTTCACTATTACCTCTAGGATTATTGGCTATTCCCCTAAATCTCATGCCGAAGCCTCTCAACCCACCCTTGGCCCTCTCAGTCCTCTTTCCCCCCTCGCAGACAAACCCAACTATCCTCCATCCTGCCATCTGACAAATAAGAGGCTCAGCTTTAGAACAATTACTTAACGGCTGTTAACTACAGATTTCAATTTGTAATGAAACTAGGGCTGCACCCTGCTCAGGATTTCCTCAGTTGAATCAGATTTGGATTTTCAACAATCCAACTATTTACTGTTTTACTTTTTTTTTTTTTTTTTAATTCAGACTTTCTCACAATGAGATAATGCATTGGCACAGGTTTTAATCTCGATGGAGCATCTTAATTATCATCGTGGCAATCATAATCAGTCAGTCAAATGCAAGAGAAGCATACAAACAATTTAAAGCATTTAAAATCAACACAATTCATTGAGACAGCTGAAGTGAGAGGCAATTTGAAATAATGTGAGGCTTTGTCAAAATAATGAGACAAACATAAGGCAGCACACAGGTATTTCTAGATAAATGAAGCTCTTGTAATCCACTTCTTTAATTTTTAAACATTAACTATGATTAAATTATTAAATAGCTTAGGCCTAAACAGTCCTAAATTCATGGTCCCTTTCTTGTTAGAGATTCCTGGCTTGGTGTGTGTGTGTATCTGCTGTGGCAATGCTACTGAATGACTATAGAATTACTACAGCAACACCATAGGTGGCAGTGTGTGTGCATGCTTGTCTTGCTCTGTCTGTCACCACGTGTTGCTTGTCACTTTGATTCATAGAGGTGCATCTTGGCCAAACCCACGCGCGCGCGCACACACACACACACACACACATACACACACAAAAGCACTCGACACAAAGAAACTCAGCTTTCAGGGGGCAGCCCTGAATAAAACCATCTCTGTGCTCTATATCCATTTCCTGAGAGGCAAAGACAATCAAACTGATACTTTAGGAGCCAGGTACCCACACACAGGGGAGGCAGACTGCGGAGGGTGGTGGCACAGTGCTGGGCCTGAGGAGAGTCGTCTGGCTCGGTGCACAGTTCCGGGACAGCAGTAAGATGTTGACCTTTCCCATTCTCCCAGATATACAATGCAACCTGTGAGAACAGATATTGATGTTTGTCAAGATTACGAGCCATATGTATCTCCCAGGCACAAAATCCTTACTCTAAATTTAACAGGACAGATGCAGGATGATTTCTGTACTTTACAGGAAACACAACAACCATGATTGAGGTACAACAGTGTGGAAGGTGATCTGAATCCTAACAGCCTGGAGAAAATCTGGTGAGTGAACTTAATGTGTGAGAAGCCTAACAAAAGAGATAAAGACATGATGGATGGGTTGAAATGACAAATGGTGAGTATTATGTCTTTTCTGAAAGAGCAAAAATGACGACCAAAGACTGAGGAGAAGGAGTCTACAGACGGAGATGGAGAAATTACAATAAAATATGCATAATAAGATGAAATCAGTACATTTAAGCATTCACATGCACTTTTTCCATAGCCCGTAAAAATATGAGCAAATGTCACCCAAAATCCCAAACTAGAGAAACTGAAAGATTATTCTGACTCTGACATCACTGATCTTTGTAACATTTATCTGCACTTTTGCATAGAGGAGATATTTAATTTAAAATTGTCACAGTATGTGTATCAAAAGGGGCAAATGTGCACAGTACAGTGTTTTGGTATGAAAGTATGGAACTCACTGCCAAAAAAGATCAAGCTTACCACCCACATTAATAAATTCGAAGTATTAACAAAACAGTATTTATTGCAGCAGGGAAAACTTTAACTTGAGAACAAGGAAGCGTTTATGTGCACTGGGAACAAGACAAAGAGTATGTATATATTTGTTTTAATAAGAATGGTGATAACGGCGATAATGATGATGGTAATAATAATAATAGTAAGAATAGTAAGAATAACAATAATAATATTTATATAGCTTTGATTGTATTATAAGAAGTATACTTATCGTATTATATATAATTTAACACATTATCATAATATTATAAAGATAAATACATTCCAAATGTTAATGCATGGCAATATAGGATAATTAAAGGAGGTTGCATTTGAAAATATCTGTCATATTATATATCTATTGAATCTGGAATGCTTTGCTTATACGGTTATGCAAATTTTGTGTTTCTTGATGATAACAGATTAACCATTGTTTAAGAATTTCCCTGGTTGGGATCAATAAAGTATATCTATCTATCTATCTATCTATCTATCTATCTATTTTTTTAGATACTTGTTTATATTTAATTTGTTTGTTTGTATAAGTGTTTATATTTAAGTTCATTGTTGTATGTATTTTTATTTGGTGTGGACCCCCGAAAGAGTAGCGGTTGCCTAGGGCGACAACTAATGGGGATCCAAATAAATAACAAATAAAAGGCAAATCACAATCTGCAAAAACAAAATTTGTAGTTTGCTTTGTGGAACTTAAAATTCCTTTCATTGGCACATAATGCCCCAATAATCCATTCATATTTCCAGAGTAAAACTAGGCAACTTCATCTATAAGTGAACCAAACTGCACTTTAACAGTCTGACACTGTATCCAACCAAATCCTCTGTTTTCTCTCTGACTGAAATTTGGTGGTATTCCCCTGTGAAGGAAAAAGGACCTCGATACTGCACCTTGACAGTCATAGGAAGTAATGAGATTTTGCTTCAAGGTTAGATGAATTTCATGCCTATTGCCTTATGCACAAATAAATGACAGTATAGGTTTGCGCTGGCAAAACACTATGAGAAAATAACTGGGTAGCTAGGAAGCTCATTTGGAGTTCATCACAAAATGGACCTAAGGGTAAGCGCACGATGTTCACGTTATCTCACCTCATGTTTCAGGTCAATGGTGAAGTCAGATTTAAGTGGCTCATCTCTCACCTTGTTGGCAAGCCTAAAACAGAAAGAGCAAACGGAGTTCCCAATGAAACATGAAGTACACTGCATTGTAAAGCGAACTAGCGCTGTGATATGAACTGAACAACTACACGTATACAGACTGACCGTACAACGAGCGGGATGCTTAAGGCCCAAGCAGCAGAAAAGTCTGGATATTTAAAGACAGAGGGATTTTCTGCAAAGGCATAGTGATGGATGATGGTTGACTCTTCATCGTGGAGAGGCTTACCAAGAAACCATTCCTGATAAACAGACAAAATGTCAGGTTTTTTTCCATTGAGATACAACTGTGAGATTTATTGTGATGCAACAATCATTTTGACCCAATTTAGGAATCCTCACACTCCACATGCCACAAAAACTTTGATTTTTCTTTTTTTTTTCTTCAGTGAGTTCTGCATTAAACGTAAGCGGGTGGAGGCATAATGAGATCTGCTGATAGAAAGCAGCTCAAAGTTGTGAGAAGGGAAATGTGATGGAAATCTTTGGTTCTCATCACAACTGTTGGCATATCTGGAGTAAAAATAATTTCCTATTAAGAAACAATCGCACACCAGTTGGCTCACGCAGTAGATGTCCCATTAGTAAAACATTAGATTGATTCAATTTACCATGAAATTATATTCGTATTAACAGCCTACGTTTCTATTTTATGATGTTGTTAATTCAAAGGTTTTGTCAAGGAATATACTCACAGACGTGGCAAAAAACATTTGCAGAAAAATGCTAATTCTATTCCAGCTGCTCCTTATTAACTGTGTATGAACTCAAGAACACGTCAAACTAATCAACACATGTAGCCGTCATCGTGCTATTATCACCTCCTACTGCTGTGAATTTGCACAACCTGAGAAACACAGAAAATACATGTGACTTGCTATATTTGCACAGTACAGAATATAGATAGATTTTAAAATCTTCCTGTGTGAAACCTGATGAAGTTTGGTGTTTAAAAGTCTGATAAAATCCTTAAGGAAGAGCAGCAATTTCGGTCAAGATAAAGACAAGTGATGTACATGACTGTGGATATAATTCTCTAAATTCAGTAGCAGGCAGTGTTATAACAATACCACACATTGTTAACAGGGGAACCAAACATTGAAATATTTGAGGACTGAATGCACTTTGGTTCACATCCTTTTCATGCGGAAAACAGTTTCTCGAGGCTATAGTCTGGTTTTACCGAGGTTTTAAACACCAAGCAAGACTGCAACCGTAAGATTTTTAAAAGTGCTTTTAAAAAAAGATTTAATGAATGACATTGTGAGAGTTTTCGATTTTTTGATGAAAGCAGCTGACCAGTCCAATCAGGCGGGACGTACGGATTGGGCAGCGACAATCAGTGATCATCAGCAAAGGATAATATCGCCGAATGTTCAAACTGACACATATTATTATCATAATATTATTAAGGGGACACTATTTGAATGAAAACACAACTGCACCAATTGTGTCTTCTTTTTACTGACGTTGATGAATGTAGCTAGAAAATAACTCATCCTCCTTTTTTGATCTTTTTGAATATTTTAAAATACAAAATATCGCTCCCAGAGGTGACATATTACAAATTAGATTACATTTTTTTTTCAGACTGATAAAATACAAATGACAAAATGCTAAAAGATGATTAAAATACGTATTTCAAATATGTTTAAGTACTGCACATCCCTGGTGCTGATTCTAAAGAGATGGCTTGAACTTTTCTGAAATGAGTCTCGCTGATATACTGTGAGGAGAATGCCTGAGTAGCACAACACCAGACTGGCCATACTGAATTGTAACACCTATGAGAGACGGCTCACAAGTCTGTGCCTTAGGGTGTGTTGTAATGAATCAAATCATAAGATGGTGTATCCATTGTCTCTTCCTCCTCAGGGAAAGGTCACGGATTGTGACACAATAATGAATTCCATCTCTACTTGAAATTGAAACAGCATGCAGGATCCACAATGTCCCAGCATGAATATGACAGTGTCTATTAATTGTTACGTACAGACCACGGACTTTGGTCTATTATGCACAGATCAAAAGGTTTTTTATCCACAGGTGTTACTTTTTTTCTTCATCTGCAGGCATTAGTTCCAAGTGTAATTTGCATCATCTTTCGGTTTGGTTGCAGTCATAAGCCCGCTGAAGCCTGTAAAGGTGCTGTCAAAGCTTGTCAACATATACGCAGAGTTTCCAAAAAGTACTAAATCTACCACGGAAGCCATCAAAACAAATCACATATCTTAATTGAATTCAGACAATTTGAAAATTTCTAAAGCAAACCACAAATTATTCATGGGAAAGGCTATTTTGCTGCGGCTGATGGAGTTAATATATAATGTTCTCAGCCGATGCATCATTTTCTAAGAGTAACATTTTATATTTGACCTGTAGTTTTAAACAAACGTTACACACCAAAAAACACAGAAAAGCAATTTTATGAGTGGAAAGGCAGAACCTAAATTAGGACTCAAGCAGAGGCTGGAGTGACTCATGTGTCAAACAGATTCCACTGTGAGCTGGAAGCAGTGAAGCTCAGCAGCTGCCCTGGAACATGAGCCAAACTGATACCTCTAATTGAGCACATGATAAACTAAACTGGAGCTTGAAGCTGAAAGTTTTGGTCTTACTAATGAATTTGGCAAAAAAACAGAAAGCTGCAAAGTCACGCAAAGAGCATATACTCACTTTGTTCTGGTCAAACTTTCCAAGGACCTGAACAAGTTTAGTCATCTTCACGTTGGTTTCCTCCTCAAGAAATACAATCCAAGATGAGTTTTTCCCAAAGGACTGAGATAAACTTAGGAGAAAAAAGGAGGCGTAAGAGAAATGGGCAAATTTTTAATGGTGTACCATTCACTAAAACAGGGTTATAAAAAGGATAAATCATCAACTGAATAAATTCTACAAAATCTGTCTCTCTGGCTCCAGAATCTCAGAACCCACTGACTATCGTCTGACAATGATTCAGCCTCTGGGGCCAATTTTTCAGGGCTTCCGGTGAAGCAGCTGACTGCTCTTCCATTCCTGTTGTGCATTTCCATTTCGGTTTCATTTACTATGCAAGTCAAACGTTTCTACCACATTAACCGATACACTGACATTGACACTATTTGTAGGTGTCTTCGGTCCAGACGACATTTCGCCCTGTGCATTCCCCCTCTTTCCCTCTCCACATGGACTGTTTACCTGCATAAAACCACTCAGGCTACAAAATGCAAACCTGAACATTTCCGATGCTAAAATCCTTTCCCTTGCCCTGGTTCATAGCGATTACTGACTACCTGACTGAGGCTCCTGACCCAGTCAGATCAAGCAGCCAAACAGTGGATTCCCTAGAGGACAGAGAGACGATAAAACCAACACACGCATACCCATTTCTTCCACGGTTGGTAGCCCTGTAATGATTTGGGGTGTGTTTGATCGTCTGGGTCCTAAATCTTTATGATGGTAGTATAAAACATCGATTCAGGCGCCATTTGGCATCTCCCACAATATTTCCTGAATACACATTTGGTTATTAAGAAGACCCGAGCATGTAAATTACATCATTACCATGCTGGTCAGGCCACTGAATGACAACAAACACTTTGCCAAAAGACCTATTGTCATCCTTACAGATATATCAGGAGGGATCCTTATCATCATATGAAGGAATCAATCATAATTATTGACCTTTTTGTGTGTTATATGGTGTTGTTTACTGGACTACTGGACCTACCGGACTGTTTGGGTGGTCTGCGAGTTTGCTGAAATTTGTAGCCAACATTTTTTGATTAATTTGGCTAAAAAAAATTGTAGTCACATATAACATCAATATAATGTAAATCATGCAAACAATGTGGCAGCACGTCCTATGCACCGAAGCATGTGCAGTTATATTCCCGTTCATATTTATTCCCTTTAAATTAACCAATCAGAGCATACAGCCACACACAGATTTATGTCAAGAGGAGATTCTTGAGCAGAGACCCTTTTCAACTCCAAATACATGTCAAATGGTGTCAATTTATATGGCAAGATGCTGTTTTTATTTAAGAGTGACATGTGTTTAACGTGCACAATCAAATCTGAGAGCTCTGACACACTTACTAAGGCAGCAGAGGAAGGATACTCCAGTCTCCCTCATTGTCTGACAGATTGTGAAGGAGCAATACCACAGGTGGTTTCTGAAAGAGACAAGCAGACCAGAGATCATTTGTTTATCAAGTACACACAGCTGAGAGCATTTCACTCATGCTCCTCAATAAAAAGGGCAGCTTATTTTATGTCTCAGAACAAGGCCATGGAAAATTCCAGTTGTTCAAAAATATGGAAAAGCTGTCGCAGAAAAATGTTCCTCTAGTGAGACAGGAATGGAGACGGCGTGTGAAGAGTGACTGT
The DNA here is from genome assembly GCF_902150065.1 of Myripristis murdjan. NCBI lineage: Eukaryota > Metazoa > Chordata > Actinopteri > Holocentriformes > Holocentridae > Myripristis > Myripristis murdjan. Next base: position 34,924,558 of record NC_043992.1, on the reverse strand, counting down.
CAGCAAGAGCCATGAGAGGGGATGTTTCACACTGCGAGGAAAACAAAGCAGCAGAGCGTAAGACCTTGTGGTTCATTACTACATGGTCCACTCATCATGAACGAAGTCAGGGGGAACATTTTCCTCTGAGCCACTCCGTCTAACTGCAGCCTGTTTGAGCAACGAGTCTGACACTGTTTACAGTTATTAAACCCTATTAGTCATTTGGGGTTTGTTGGCACTCATGAAGTATGCGTGTTATCTTGAAGCTAATGGCACAATGACACCTGCAGTGTTTTATTCAATTTGTCTCCACATTCATGTTGTCTGTGCTACATAAAAAACAATAATGTAAAAAACAATTAAATAGAAAACCAAAAAACTGCAGCCTACGGATAAAACTACCGCGTCAAAAACAGAGCTTTTGCTTCAAAGAGCTGTCAACATTCCTGTGATGAGGGAAGCATCTGAACAGAAGTGACTGATTCTTTTATGGCCATGCTGTGCAAGCTGCAGACTCCTAATCAAGAGATAAGAGCCTGTCCTACTGTGGACACGCTAGCAACGAATAGGAGACTGATTGCCTGGTGACTTGGGAGAAGATGGGGGTCATTGAGACCCCGTTGTATTGGAGCGACAGGAAACTATGCTTTTAATCATAGACAAAGCCAAGGGAAGACTGTAGATACAGCAGCCACCTGTAAAAGACACAGCTATAATGAGCTGCAGGGAAGAATGACATACGTATGTTATCCACAGGAAAAGCCATTACAGACCCAATGTGTTACTGCAGAGGAGCATTCATCTAAAAACACTTGTCACTGCACTGCTGACCTCACCTTTTTCTTTTTTTTCTTTTTTTTTTTTTTTTAACAATGGATCTGATTACGAGCTGAGTGGCCTTAGTTACGTGCACAAATTCTCCAAGGGTACTTTAAAATAAAATATGTGATTTCTGTGTTTTAATTGTCTCATTATCATTATGGTACTTATCGTTACTATCAATTGATTTCTCCGGAGTCCATTAATCAGTTTTACTGGGGATTGACTGCTACTTTCACATGTAAGAGTGGAGCCATTCAATCAGAGCACAGCCTGCCCCCCTTTGATTGAAACTGCACCTGTAATCTTCCACAAGGCCCAACAAAAAGTGTCAATTAACAGTAACTATTAGACTGTTGGCACAGCACGCCGATGTTGTGCTATTCCTCGATATAAAGACGCACTTTACCAAGGATTATTTTACCGCTGTATTAGAAGAAGAGAGGGCTAGCAAAGCACTTCAGTCTAATATGCAGTTTAAGCTGGCAATGGCCTCAGATGTGGACATCCTCACAATGTACTGCGATTCTGCCACAAGCCTCCGAGCGTTTTAGCAAGTAAGTTCTACAAAAACATTTGCCTGTATGGTGTTGCAGCGCTACTGCAGTAAGAGCCTGATTTCATTCCCAACAAGCGGGGTATTTTCACTTTGCTGGACAGTTGGTTGGTTTTACCAGAAAACGCAGCCCCTCGACTCATTTTACTACAATTGTTGACTTTTGAGAATCCTGGTGGATGATGAAAACACTAAATAAGACAATTGTTCTTAACTTAGTTTATCTTTTCCTTAAATAAGCAACACATAGGAAAGAATATAAGAGGGAAAAAAACAGTTTATTTCAAGTGTATGTTAATTCTTGTCACAAAAAATGTTCAAAAAATGTCACAATAACTGACCATCTTTGTCTAGCAGAATATTAAAGTCACTCAGTCTGATGAATGAAATTAATAGGCATTCTAAAAAAAAAAAATAATAATGTAAAATTCTTGTTCACACGAGGACAAACAACCCAGACACCCCTATATCTGCTCAAGGATGTCTTGCATTTGAGGCTTGTGCAGTGCAGACGTACATTTTGTTTGAGTGGAAGAGTCTGTTTGCTCTTGAAATGAACATCATCTTACAGCCGTCCTCCTCAGCTGCATTTGGTACCAGGGAGCAGCTTAGGTTGTATTGTCAGAGATTTAGGACTTTAAGCTCATTCTACTGTTGCCCTTGCATGCTGCTCTGGATATCAGCGTCGGCTAAATGCCTGAAATATAAATGTGATGTAAATTCCTCCCAGAGGGCAGCATCTCAAACTGTAGGAACAAGCGGTGTGGGAAATCACACAGAATACACAAGGCTTCCTTTCTGGTGCCGAGTGTGTACAGTGTAATTTACTCAGCTGGCACAAAGATGTAAATTTGTGGCTGTCAGAAAACTTCCTTCAGCTGAACGTGGATCAAACCGAGGGACTCGTCTTGAGTGCAAAGTCTGAGCTTACTTGCTTGGACTCTCTGCCATATCAGACCTGAATTTTCAAGGTAATAGAAGAAGACTTCCCAAGACTTTCATCGTGAGCGGGCTCGACTTCAGTAATGCCCACTAGAGCTTATCCAAAGCACTGCAGCTGCTGTCTTCAGTGGGACTAACAAAAAAACATAAATGTATAGATGTGTGACCATACCACTGCAGCGCTCAACTGTCTCCTTTGCCTTCCTACAAATTTCAGAAGCGATTTCAAGGTCTTACTCCCGGTCTGCTAAGCTCTAAATGGCCTTACGCTAAAATATAAGTATATCAGTCGAGCTTAACAGCTACGGGTCCAGCAGATTTCTAAGGTCATCTGGCTTTTCTACACACACCCCGAATGCACTTCAAGTCTGATGAAATAGCATTTAGTGGTTGTGCACCCAAGCAATGGAAGAGCCTGCCTGCTGAACTGAGATGCACCCCAACAATGTGTTCATTCAAGAATGAACTTAAGGCCTTATTGTGTGTTTTATCGTTCAAATAATACAGTAAGAATGGCTTTGTGTGTTGTATTATGTTTGTGTGGGTGTGACAGGGGTGGGAGCCTGTTGGGAGTGAAGCTTTTACATACAGAAATGAGGAGGGCTGCAGTGGTAAGTGGGTTGGATGGGGGAGTGCAAATTTTTGTGTATGCTCTCATGTATGTAACCTGACGTTGCAAATGTAATCTGAATTTTCTGCTTTCCGTTTATTTCTTGCGCCACGTTATTCTGTGAAAGCAGGTTGAGCTGCATTTGTAAGAAAATGTGCTACGCCAATGAGCCTGAGTGAGACTGAGCTGCTCCTCGTAATGCAAGCTATTTCTCTGACTGTTGCCATTTGGCTTTTTTTTCCCCTTTTGTTTTTTTGGCTGATGTTATTTCCATTATAAGTGGGCCAAGATAACTCATTTAGATCACAAGTTTCATGTTATATTCCTTTGAAAAGCTGTCAGATCTTCAACGGCAGGCTTAACAAGATGCTGCTTCAAATTAATTATGCGTCGAGTTTGCAGGAGATCTCTGACAAGTTAAATGAAAAGACTGACATGGTTCATTCATTTCACGGCTTATTCATTAAGTATACCTTATCATATCAATTTTAGGACCATTACTATAACTAAATCCACATTATTTTTATTGAGAGAAATTGATGTCATAAATTCCATGCAGCTGGAAACATCAACAATCAAAATTCATTCCCCTAACATTTTAAACATACCCATTGTATCAGGAAAAAAAGGCTCATGTGTAATTTTGACCCAGGATTTGTGATCTGGCTTTATACTTTCATAACTGTGATGCAGGGCAAGGTGTTTGGGTTGTTGTCAAGACCAGACAAGCTGAGTCAAGGCTTCAGTCCAAGTCAAAGACGAAGACAGAAAGTGGGACCTGACCAAAACCAGAGGGCCTCCAGCGTTTTTAAAGACCAAGTCATTTAAATGGTTAGAAATATTAAATATATTTTAATTACACTCAAATCATTCCAACAAATGGGACAACTGCCAATCAATCAATAAAATCAACAGGTTAAGCAATACATTATTGATAAGTGTCACCCATAAAGCCACGTCAAAATATCAAAGTCTGAGACAAATCCAACGCCACAGGAATCTGAAAAAAAAAATAATAATAATGGCTCTAACTTGCTCTGAAGATACAGCAGGAAGAGAGCGGGAAGAGTGAGCCGTTCCTAATCTAATTTCCTATAATGTCACAATTAGTGATGCTACATTCACTAATCAACCAAATGGAATAGTAATGTATTACACTACATTTGATCTGACATTCAGGGGATTTAATGAATAGAAGCAGCCATGGCATGGTCCTGATATGCTCACTGAAATTTTACAAATGACATCAAATATTTGCAGGATAGTCTGTAGAGAGAGAGAGAGAGGGGGGGGGGGGGGGGGGGGGGGGGTAATGTTTGACTAACATACAGTACAACATTCATTAAGACGAGCTTATCCTGAATGCTTCTAGTCACTTGATCGCAACCAAAAGCCAAAAGTAGCCTGGACAGGCAGCGATGGCGGGTTGGTTTGTTTAGTGGAGAGATACACACCTACACACACATACACAACACACTAACACCATAACATCAGAGAGGCTATTAAGAATCAAATAAGACATTCGATCTTGCTTGCAAAAAAGCTAGAATTCCCTCATTTCTATATTACATTATAAGCGTACTGTATAAATGACCAATTTGCAGTGCACTATTGAATGAATTCTAATGCATGCTGCCCATTTGAAAGTGCATTTCATTTCATACTTTAAAATACTGTAAAAAGATTACCATATATAACGCTTTGCACCAGAATTTAACACTGAAGATGATAATGTTGTAGGGATAAACGGCAAGTTTACATCAAGCTTGAAAAATACAATTTTTTCTGTATAGACAATGTACGGGACGTGAAAGCCATCTTCTCAGATAGATTTCCAATTTAAACAATTTAAAGTATTTGCATCCGTTTTCGAAATCAGTGCGGACACCACGTGGCAGTATAAACAGTTTTTTCGCATGGCAGTGATGATATGCATTAGAATAGAGCCGCCGTTCACTGAAACTTCCCCTTAAACTAGATGTGAGCCTGTGGAGGTTTATTAGATGGAAAAATTAAGAGCTTGTCAGTGGGTGCTTACCTCTGTGAGACTTTGTGCCTGCTCGAGTAAATCTGCTCGCCGCCGTTCGGCCTGTCTCACGTGGAAGGAGTTGCTCTGGCTCTGGATGACAAACACTATCTCCCGCAGGTCTGGAGGAACACAAAGGACAGAGATCAGAACGGCTCACACACTGTGAAAAAGAATCATGGCGATCGATGACCTTCTGAGAGCACGACAAGATAAGAGACGTGGGCTGTATAGCCGAGGTGACTCCTGCGATGGAGGGTGGTGCTAACAGATCTGTTTTGCTAATCTCCTGTTATTGGCTTGGTGATAACAACCATCACATCAAGAGCTTAATGGGCTTCAGGAGAGTGTATGCAAATGTCACAGCTCAGGCGGCATTACTTAATATAATGATTAGCAGTCAGATGAGTTTTTAAATCTGGTCTCGTAACACCCACTGGGTTTACACAGCCCAGATGTTCACCTCTGGCTAAGCCACGGAGCTGCACTGCCTGCATGTTAACACCGAGGTTAACAGGGAGCCACTTGTTAGTTTGGTGTAGTAACTCAACTGTGTCACTTTAACTACTGCAAATACAGGCTGCCTCAGCGCCCACGACATGTTTAGATACCATCTTTGTCATCAGCCATGCTGGTTCCTCTTCCTCACGTGAAATCCATTTACAGGGTAGTAAAAGTGACAAACCTCAGTAACAAATGACCCTGGCTGCACAAACAAGTCCACATAAACCCTGAGGCTCTCACGGCCAATACAATCAAAACTAGACTGAAAGATTGCAGGGAGGGAAAAAAAAAAATCAGCAGTTTTGTCTTTTGCTCTGCACAATTACGTTTGGCAACTCATAAATCCTTTAAGCTGTCCTCCAGATCAAAATGAAGTCGGAGCACCTGGCTGAATTCACTGACAACACAAAAGCCGTTTCAAGTCAGGATTTAGAGCGGAGAGGTGGCAGCCCATATCCAGGTGAGAAGTAAGGAGAAAAAGTGGAAGAGATGTCAAACTTTTCCGGCTATGATGGGTGGCTCAGACGCTCCCGGTAATGAGATGCGCGGGCCTTCTTGTGTTATACGTTCCAATTAATTTGAGCTCAAACAAACATAAGAGGGTTGGTGCCAAATAATTCTCATGAGCTGTAGACGTTTTAATTAGCGACTTAAGTATTTGTACAGAATGTAGTCGTAAAGGATATATCGTGTGTCATAAATTATGATTACCAGGAGGGTTTTTTCTTGGAAGCTTTACAAAATGTGCTGAGTAAGTATATTTTAGTGTTTCAATAACGTAAATAAGTAACAGCAGTGGCTGACAGGTATGTAATCTTCCCTTTGGAGTTGTGCAAAAGCAATACAAGGAGAGAGAGGAAGTGGGAGTGCTGACAATGGCAGGATTAGATGGATTGCCGCCTCTTCAATTACACTAGTTGAACCTATTCCCACCCTGGGCTGGGATATTAGTACTGGGGTCAGGGTTAGACACTATGTCGGATCGCTGTATCCGTGTCTGATCTTTTTAATTTAGTGTTGGTGGGTGTGTCCCTACCCTGCTCCTCACATAACAAAGCTCCCATTGATCCTCAAGCCCCGGTAAGGGGGGGATTTACTTGCTAAATCTCAGCATGTCCATCTCCAACAGATCTAACCTCCGCCGAGAGCTGCGCTTAGAAAGCGAATATGTCTCTCAAACCACTATACCACCTCTAAATGTCCTTATGCTGAGTCTGCTTGAATGAATGAGCATGGGAGAGTATGTGTGCACATTTGGTTTCACATAAAGCAGTGTATCTTAAAGCCCCAGGTGAGCTAAGTGCCTCCTGATACTGCAAAGTACAGCAATAATACCAGCTGCATGAGACTAACGGCAGAATCAGATAAGCAGTTTGCCAATCCCTCATTGTGTAGATAAAGCGTACCCTATGTCAAAGCAAAGGAGAATGAGGGGTAAAAAAAGAACCTAATTAAGGGTGAATTCACTGGCCTCGGCTCCACACTAATGGGTTTCGATTAATCATCAAACAACGGGGAGAAAAGGGGAAAAGGAAAAATCCGGTTTTAGCCCCGTTCTTCCCACAACTCCATCACTCTGTGCCCTTTTTCTTGCCGGTCACAATCACCTTTGCACACGGCACTGCCACTCAATGCAGGCCATCCCACGCTGCAAGTACGCAATCAGTAAACGTATTGAAATATAGGGCGAAGATCTGAAATAGCACTTTGGTGCCAAAGATGGTACAAAGCACTTTTCAGTGACAAACTGTGATTATCCAGTGATATCTCCTGGGTCAGAGGAATATGACTTGAATGAAAGTGAAGGAAGGATCTAGGGGAGATAGAGCCAGAGCTGGCTTCTGGTCATCTCAGTGATTTATTTTGCCAAGCCATTGGAACTAGAAAGCATGAGCCTGGTATTCGTTTATCTCCCCTCACTCGTTCAGTATTCCACTGAGGCCCCTCCATAGATAAAAAGACTGTATCTGCCTTGAAATATATTGGATGAAATGAGACACAGGAGAATTCTGCCTCCTTCCCTCTGATCTGATGCTTTTCTCGATGCAAGGAGCCACCCTTTCGAGACCATCACCACCTGGTCGAGGGCAGGCTCTGTGTAAACCTCTCCAACTCCGCACATGGAGGAGAGCGGTAAAGGACTGATTAAAACATGGTCTAACTGAATACATGTTTCTGATTGGCTGAAGGGTGTACATTCAAACCGTGTAATGCACACGTAGCACAGCTCAAGTTTAATCACTGTGCCAAATTCATATAGTGGGCATAAAGTTTCAAAAAAAGCATATGTATCCATAGCAACAAACGGAAACTCAATGGTTAAGCTGACGACATTAGTCTGCAATATCCTATGTTAGCCGCTGCTGCCACATCCTGCCCCGCTTTTAAAACACCAACCACCATCAAATGTATTGATTATTTTTCAGCAATTAACACCGGCATAGCACTAAAACGGATCCAGCCGAGCCATTTTTGTGTAGATATGTGCAGTTACTGCCAAATATGAATCCATGTTAGAAAATTCATGATGTCTGCAATGCTGCGGCTGAGGCTGAATAACGTATGCCAGATCAGCCCGTAGCGTCTCCACTGTGAAGGTGTCTGTTCTGTACGAAAACAGTGCAGGCATTACATTTTTATTTTCAGAGCATATCAGTCTCGAAGTTATTTATCTCTCTTAATTTTTTTTAATTTTTTTTATTGTTGTCAAGTGGCTAAAATATCCATGATGAGGTCTGTGTTTAAAGGAATACTCCAGTGTTTTGGGCAATTCTCCAGCTTACCCAGACTAAGACAAGATGTTCAATACAATTTACTAGACTCCAAAACACTGGAGTAGTCCTATAAGGGCTTTTAATGCACACTGTGGAGGCAAAGAATCACCTGGAGCAAGTGCATTAAAAACCCCTTTGATGCATCCCTTGTTGTGGATTATCCCTTATTTAACCAATTAAGGCTGAAACTACAATACAGTGTTTATATTTGTATTTGTGTGTGTGTGTGTGTGTGTGTGTGTGTGTGTGTGTGTGTGTGTGTGTGTGTGTGTGTGTACTGTGTGTTTGTGGTTGTAAATATCTACAGAGAAATGTAGTTTGTGTGTTCTTGGGGTGGCCTGGCCCTGCAGCATTGCCACCTCATTGACACAAACCAGTGGTGACATTTCCTTAGAGCGGGGTGGCAGACGGTGCCAAGTGGCAGAGGAGCTGAGAGCACGCTGACCCCTGGGCACTCCTGCAGCTCTGTCATCTCCATCAGTGTCAAAGAGCAGGTGTGTGTAGTCACCAGAGCTGTCACAGTAGCTTTTCATTTCCGTCCGGAGAATCTACATGCCCACAGTTTAATAAACAGACTTCTGTGTCAAGCATACACAAATTAAGAATGTCTAACCGTGGGACGGCGGGATGCTAAGTCAGGTGGAAAATTCTGGCGGCAAAAAGAAGAACATACATAGGATGGGGTTCGCGATCGATACAGCAATCGCAATGACAAATGTCTGCGAACGTCTAAAAAGCTGGATCTCTGTGAGAGGAGCCATTACACTGATGTAAGAAACAATGAAACTGTCACAGAAGATCCAGAGCTCTCACTGCCATCACATCGTCAGAGACGATAGAGGATGTCAATAGCTTATTTTCATAGGCAGCAGGCTTGACTTCCCATCCAGCGGCTGATTGCGCTGGACTGCTTCACTCAGATGACTCACATCATTGCATTCCCTGAGACAAGATGGCCTAGAATCATCCCTCTTCTTAAAAAAAAAAAAATCCCACCATCACTCCCTTCCTCACACCCAAATGGTGCTTCCAGGAGACAGAGTGCACTGGAGAGAATTGGGCTGCAGTTTCCTGACCAAACTAACCATGACCGTCACACTGGATGACACCAGAATTTAATAGCCAATCCACAGACATGCAGTGATATTCAATCTAGTAGCACAAATTCAATGTAACCAACTTTGAGGCTGCAGAGAGTTTGATTTAGCCACATAAAAATAATTTATATCCTCTATAGGCAATCATCCAATGTGGCACCAGCCAATGTGTCACGCAGCGAGTGAAACGATTTCCTATCAGCCCTATTCTCATATTAATACAGATTTTTAATTACCCTGCTCAAGGATCAATAGACAGCGTAGTGTATTTAACTTTTAGCTTAGTGCTGAAAAGGTCAGAGTCATAAATATCTCCCAGTAAAACAGAGGAAAGAAAATAGCAGGGGGGCAGGAGAGAAAGGGAACATAATGTAATGAAGAAGAAGAATACTGAGAGAGGGATAGTCAGAGGCACTAATCCTGAAGAGAGAAAGAGAGAGAGAGAGAGAGAGAGAGAGAGAGAGAGCGAAGGCGATGCAAGGAGAGAAAAGCCACTCTCCTGTAAAAATTAGCTCATTACAATTCTCTCCGAGTATGAAAGCAGACGCACACTCACAAACTCGCACATCAGATTCAACACGTGAAGCGGAGATAGAGGGTCTGCAACCTGTAATAATCACACTCATTATAGGTTCTCATGAGTTCATGACTCCATAGACAACTCTGCTGAAGACTAATGAGTGTTGAATTCAGCCTTAAACCCCACTTTGCATCAATAATTCAGGACCCTGAGGCAATTAACTTTTAACAGATTCCCAGTTTTGCTTATGAAACCGATTCAATACCCATAATAGAATTTCAAAAAAATGGATGGATATCTATTTGAAAATTAGGCTGTATTTCTACATTCCTGAGAAGCTGAAAGGTTTTTTGAAGACACGCGGCTTCCACCTGCCAAAGAGTGATATATGTTGGCACGGTTTGTGACATTTCAGGTTGAATGCGTGCTGTCTTAATCTGGACAAGAAAGTCATCAGGCGTGTTCAGGAATAAAAGCATAGACAATGGATTTTTGTCTCGAGGGACAGGCATGTAACAAGCACTCTTGGCAAACATGGGAGAGAGAAGGAGACGGAGACAGAGGCAGAGAAAGAGAGGACGAGAATGCCAGTTGGTAGCAGGAAGAGTTCAATCAACATCTTGTGAACATACTTTCCACAAGCTTCAGTGTTGATTTCCCATGGCCTGAAGGGCTTGGCTCCCAGCCACTGCAAGGATCTAATGCTGCTGCAGAGGGGACAGTAGCACTGCTTTTCTAGGCCTAATTATTATTATAGCGATAATCTGATTCCAAGTCTGGCAGACCTTCTTTCCTCTCTGTGAAATACAGATTTGCCCTATACCCTCAAATACTGCTGCTACCAACGGAAGAGTCTACCTTAAAACAGTTTAAGCCTGATTTAAAAAAAAAAAAAAGTCACTGGTAATGTACCTTGCATTTCAGGTGATTGATGGTATATTTTTTCTGATTCTTATGGATAACTTGTCAAAAATAGACATAGACATGTGGCAACATGTTGAGATATTTCCAGCATAGGTTTGGTTTGGTTTCTCAGGATCAAAGAGAAAGGGTTTCTTCGTCGAGTCGCATTTTCTGCTACCATTCAGCTATGACAAAGGGAGAAATTGATTGCAGTCGAGGCAGAGATACCAATTTCTGCACCAACAGAAGCCACAATACACAAGAATGCAATACCTAAAATCTCAAGTGCTGCTATTGCTGTCACTGTTCTCCTTCCTCTCCACCTTTACACACAGGATCAGCCACAGCTGAAAGCAACAACTCCATGCCTGTTCTTTGTGGGTTGTCCAAAGGCACTCTGGGAAATGTAAGAAACCAACTGAAGGAGAGTTAGATGCAGCAGGTTAAGTAGAGAAAGTTTAAAAAAAAAAAAAAAAGTAAATTACAGTACTTTATCACAAAATGGCCCCAGCAATGCATCACAGACTGATGACAGTTAATAGTCTGAGAGAGTCAAAGGGTGGGAAGTTTCCCCTCAAGTGTTGTCTCCTCCCGTTTTATTCATGTTCGGCGAATCGGCGTCTCTCAATTGCTGGGTCATGACCCAAAAGTGGGTCACGAGACAATCTGACAGAGTTGGCGGCAAAACAACTTAGAGAGCGGAATATTGTGACATCTAATATATTAAGATGTGATTTCATAACTGAGTCTCAGTGGGGCTCAATGCAAAAATCCCTGGGGAAATATCATAGAGTCTGACTCAAAAATAATTGAATCCAAAGGAGTCAACTGCACTAACATATAGCACAGTCACATCTTGTGTTTTCAGAATTCATACGTCTGAACCGACGGGTCAGCCGAAATGAACAGCATATCCGTTCGATGATCAGCGGCATCTGTGAACTAAAGGTAGAATCAAAAAGCCGTAAGTAGTTTAATAATAAAGTGAGCAATATCCCTTTGTGTGAATGCAATTTACAATGGCTGTGGGCTGGGTGAACAGCCAACTGGATTTCAGTCAAAACTGCCTCATCTAAACATTGAATAATAGATCAGAACATTATGTGCTTGGCTCTACTTACTTAAAAAGCTGAGGTTGGCGAGAACCGCATCCGACGGTCTCATTCAGACTGTGTCTCAAACGGCGGCGGATAACAAAGTCGTCGCCTTTCATAAACCAAGGAACTAATAACTGGCTGTGTGAAGGAAATGTTTCCTCGGGGGAACATTTTTCGGAGAGACCCTTCCTCTCTGTCCAATTTCATGTCATCGAATCACAACAGTGCTGCTGCTGTTAGGAAAACGAATGTGGACGACTTTATTACGGTCCTGAAATAGTGGTGCGAAGAAAATTTGAAGTCTCGGAAAGTACGGCATGAATGGAGACCAATGGCTGGATAAAATCTGACTGCTTCCTTTGAGAAAACATTATCAGCAACTTGAAATTTGTACATTTTGTAGATATTCCGCTTGATATGCAGTATCACTGGCCCTTTAAACTGTCTGCAACATTCAAAAGCAGTTAATGTTGATGCCAAAACACTTCATCTTCATCAGTGGTGACAAAAGTTCTCAAATTCCTCACTTGGAAGTAAAATTAGCAATAACATAATGAAAAAACATTCCAGTGAAAGCCCTGCATTCAAAATTTTACTTGAAATAGGCGATTTCAGAACCTCTTGGAACAAACCGGAGCCTCATGGAGACTTTTGTCACCAAGTTTTTTTTCACTTCTCTTCTCTCGTTATTGTCAAATTCTGGCCTGGAATGTAATGCTGCTCACTTTACAATATAAAACCGGCGCTCCCCTCCTCCCACTTCACCCCCTGGCCTCTTCAGCTTCATGCACAGGGTCTCTGAAGCTGCACATTCTGCAGATAAAGGTAACCAAATTTCAAATCAGTGGCCTGAGTGCTTCTATCGTTGCAAGCAGCGCTGCGGCGACAGACAAAGCGCATTTAAAGCGTTTGTTTACCTTGTTGCTGAAAGTCTGCAGTTTAACCACATTATTGAATCTGAGGTCAGACAAAATAATCCAAGTAATCCAACAGCATCCATAAGAGAATGAAATATATCCCTCATTTCCATCCCAAAAACATTTTTTTTTTTTTTTTTTGCCTCAACTTTCGGTTTTGTACGGTTTTGTTTGGTTTTGTTCGGTTTTGTTCGTTTTTTGTTCTGTGGACCAGGATGCAGGACTGACGAAGCGATCTCTTACTGCAGCTTTAAGCATGAGACTTGAAAGTAGCCACTGTGAAGAATGGCTCCTTTCAGTGTGTTAAATTATGGATGCATTAAACTGTAATAACTATTTTAATGTTCTAAGACTTCCCGGTACATATACTGTCACACAGTTTGCACGATGCATCACACTTTATATTCTGTATGTAAAAGCTTATTCTGCAGAGTAACTACTAACTACAGCCATCAGATAAATGTAGTGCAGAAAAAAGTGCAATATTTTCCTCTGAAATTTGTTACACCATGGAAATGGTCGAGTGCCAGTACCTCAAAACTGTACTTAAATACGCTACATGAGCAAAAATACACTTTTCCACCTCTGGTCTTCATATACACATACAGCATGAGTCCCTAAAGGTGAGCCTGACTGCTTTTGTAAGCACTTACACTGGATATGATCTCAAACTCATTACCATTCACACATAAAAGGTTGGATTGATTGATGGAGTACTACACTTGCATTATTATTCATTACTGTGACTCATCTATCTTGACACCTAGCCTATAAATCAACATTTTATCTAAACTGCTGGTGCTAGGCAGTCAATAGCCTTACCCCAGTCCACATTATTCATCTGTTGCCACTGCTGGTGGCGATGCTGCAGAATATAATGTTGCTTTGGTATCAACATTATGATTTAATATAAGAAGATCCAAGCACAGATCGAGTGTGAGTGGAGGAGATCTGCGTCCACAGACTGATACGTGATGGTCAGCGGGAGGAGAGCGCTCCTGCCTGAACAGCAGCCACGTCGGGGCTATAAAACCCAACATGCAACATGCAACATGCAACATGCAACATGCAACATGCAACATGCACATCGTCGCTGTCCTCTGAAAACCTTGTATCTCCAGTTTTGGTGATTTTCATGTTTTAATTCAGATTCAGTTCTATAACTCTCTCGGTTATGAAACCTTCACAAAACTCATTATATAAAATGAAATAAGTACAGTCGTCAGCCAAGACACAAGACTGTTTTCCTTAGTTTCTAAAAAGTTGATATTATGGAGACACAAGGTTTTAGTTGGACAGCAGCAACATGTAACAACGCACACATGTAATACCTTGGAAGACCATCTAAACAAGTCATTTGGGCAGATAATTAATTATAAAATCTTGCTTTTCTTAAAACAACTGGAAAAATGTGTCAGTGGCATGAGATAATCCCACCTGTTTCCACTGCAGTTTCGCTTGTTTTGTTTGTTTGTTTGTTTTGTATGAGGAAAAAGGCAGCATAAGGCAAGATCATGGCCACTAGGATCAAGGAAATGACACAAATCTTGAGACAAATTTATTAGCAGTGTGAACAATTTGTATTATGTGATCATACTAGCAGATTTTACCTCATTTTAAGAGAAACAAGACTGTGAGACTGACTATGACTTGTTTAGACGGAGATTTTTTTTGCAGTGTATTTGTCTAGAAAACACTCTGGGAATTATGCATGTGTTTTGCTAACTGTCTTGTTGAGGGTTACGCTACACTGACTATGGACACGGGTGTGTGTATGTGTGCATGCGTGTTGTGGGTATGAATTGCCCTAGCATTTTAATTTCACAGTCATTTCAACATTGCTGTTAGTTTGAAAGTTGTCCCGTCCTGAGGGATTTAGGCAGGCAAGGCTCTCCAGTGTTTCTGCTGACAATCTGTGCTGTTGAGGGATGCCTTGCATATTTATGAATAACATGTAATACTACCCAGCCAGGAGAGAGGAACACTGTGTAATGGATTTTTTACCGATAAGGAGATAGATGCATCTGCCGCGTGTGTGATCACATTTTAAGATAACACCATACAGTGCATCATGCCATTATCCTGCTCGGTTTCGACACCATCTATCCCCTCCAAAGAAACATTGTTTGAGCCACACACATTTTGATTATTTCCAAAGCTTTCTAGAAAAAAAAAAAAAAAGTTACCCCAAGTTTGTCTAAAATAAATAAGTCAGTTATGGCGTGTGATGATCACACAGTTGCCATGACAAAGGAAAGTCCTGTCTTTCCTATATGAACAATATTCTCTGCAGGCAAACGTGGCTTTTCTGGTGCGACAAAGGGAATTACAGCGGCAGTGCCAGATAGCGCAGCTCCATTTTTCAGATAGCTGTCTGTTTGTATTTCCTCCCTGTGCTGGGGTGCCAAATGAGCGCATTATGAACTTGCTTTTGTGTGCTTTTGCTTCTGTGGTGACCCAGTTGAATGAACAACAGGCAGAGGTCCAGAATGTTGGCTCCAAACTCCTCTGCAGGCTCCTGAAAATCACTCTCAGATGGAGCACACTGCAATTGTGCGAGCCCGCTCAAGCATGAAAGGCAAGCATGAGATCTTTTTATTTGCTCTACTTATGAAATTCCTGGTTGTTGTCAAATTAGTGAAGAGAGGGGGCCGTATTTATAAGCATCAAAGACTCTTAGATTTCCAGGAACGATGAATCCTTCAAGTCAAACTTCAGACAGAAAGTGCTTTTAACGTGCTCATTATAGCATGTGCAAGTTTAATTTCACACCGTCCAACATCTTTAATTTCAAGGTTTCATATTCATGACTATATGAAGTACTAACACATTCATCTCCTTTGAGTATACAGTTCTGCTACAACTGAAAAGAATTACAGAGTGATAGTTCATCCCTTTGAATGTCGTCCAAGATTATGGTCATTCGCACTGAAGCATCCAAATATCAAACACAGTAAGACTCCAAAATGTGATCCAAATAAATTAACAGCGGCCTTGAATGCGGCTGCTATCTAGGAATATTGCTACTTTATCCAAGAAATAAGCTTTTTTTTTTTTTTAAAGGTTTTTCTTTGTGTATTTTTTGTTTTTTGTTAGTGTTGTTCATGAATGGTGAAAAAAAAGAAAATGACTTACCCAGCTGACTGTTATAGATGACATGCATATCATCTTGGCTCTGAAAAGACGGAGAAACTTTTTAATAAAAAAAAAAAAAAGTGTGACTTTTTTCAGCAACAAACAAGCAGTTCAAATATGCCTCCAAATAATGACTTACACATATCCACTGTTCTGCTTCAACAGAAAAGGTAAAGAACGATCTAAAACGGACTTCAGTGAACATGCACAAATTTAGACCGTATATTTTCTCTTCCTAATCACTCATTAAGACTTAGTGATACTAAATGTGGAAACCCCTATGGGTTATTTGGAGAAATAATGGGTGATACTCCACGTCATTAGTCCTTCCTAATTGTGTGGGTTTTGTGCCTGCAGCATTTAAGCTCTGAGCATTCGGCTCAATTAAGGCATTGAACAGTGTTCCACCTCCAGAGCTGTCAGCGCATGCAGCAGACCATGGAGGGATGAGTAAATCAATCACAACCCAAGCAAACTTTGAAGAGCTGTCTTTTCACCTCCATCTTTCAGAGGAAGTCTTTCAGTCTTGGGGGAGGGCGGGAGTGTGCAAGTTTTCGCAGTTTCCAGAAGTCTGTAGTGCAAGAGCAGCGGAGTATTAATAGATAATGACAAACCGAGGTCTGTTTTGATTTATGACTTCCTCTAGACTAACAATCATCCTGCTCTCAAGCTGTTGCCGCCTTTGGAGGGTGCAACTTAACCAAGTCGTAAATTTCCGCTCAGCTAGGTGTGGTGCAGGTTTTTTGTTGTTGTTGTTTTTTTTTTTTTTTTTTACAGATGGCGCATGTGTGAATGAGCCAATGAAACCACCCAACTCAGCACCTTCGGAAGACTACCAATTTAAATAATAGAGAAGGACCCATTAATTTAGCTCATTTCCTGCTGCTCACTGGCTCCCTGGCAACCGTTACAACTGCACATCATTCATTTCATGTGCATGTTTCCTTGCACTTCCTTCCTCTTCCTCTGATATTCATCAAATCCTTAATAGAGCATCCTGACAAGTATCTGGTGGAGGCATTCGAATAACAGGATGACGGGCAAAACAGGAGTTCTCCAACTAGAGTGATGCACGGCGACAATCTGCATGTTCAAAACTTTTTTTCTTTAAGGTGATCAGAGCTGGAGGCAAATATATGCATAGACAGACAAGATCATATCAGGCTGATTTCATTTAGCCCGTACAAGACATCAGTTTAATTGGACTCAGTAGCATTAGTCATGCCCACAAGGTTTCTGTCTCATCTTATCATACACAATTCCTCTGAAATCATTTCCTTAGCGGAAGGTACTTCGAGGAAAATGGCATCTCTCAAGTCTATGACATAATTACTCATAAATCTTTCTCATTTAAAAGAAAACAGTGCAGAACAATATCCCGATGTGTAAAAGAGTTGGGAATAAAGACAAAGCGAATAACTATAATGCCACTTGGAGGTTCAGGACAATAAGTCTGGCGGTGCTACTAGTTGAGGAAGGTAGCTGTGACAGAGGAGTGACAGAAGAGTGGCAGCAACAGGACTTATCAGCAGCGCTCAAGGGATGACAGTAGTCTTTCACTCCCTCTCCTCTGGCAGAGCTCTACTCGCAGGCAGAGAAGAAATAGTACATCACTGCACTGCCACTGTCATGCAAAATGAATCAAGATGTCCGCTGTGACGGATTGACCGGTTTGTGAAACGCCGGTAGTGGACATTGTGTGCCGGTGCATGAGGGAGAGAGGATACGGGTCTGCATGTGTGCATGCATCCAGGGTATTATTCAGCATGGCACTGGCTTCCACCTAAAGCAAGTGATTTATAAAGGCTCAGTGTGCTTTCAAAAGATGTAAAGGGAAAATCCACCCTCTTGCAATGTTAAGACTTCTCCGAGTGCCGTTCAATACGCTGCAGGGGTATTCTGGGAGGAGGTGTTGTAATTTGCTTTTGCTATCTTGTCTATTTCTAGGACAGGCAATGATTTCATGTGTTTTCCAGTAAAGCCCAAGAGTAAGGGCGGAAATTTAGCGAGCTAGCCAACTAGTTCATAAACACTGTGGCATGTCTTTGATCACTGCTGTGTCCTTCACACAAAATAGCGGCAATGGATTCTGTTCTATTGAGGTTATTGTCCGTGGAGAAAATTGTATAACTGCCTCCTCTGTGACTGCTTCCTCCTTCTAGGATTTTTAAACATTAGTGCAAAATAGTGGACTGAGGGGGTTTAACACTGAAATCATCAACATGTAATGTCGACGGTAAGTGTCAAATGGTTCGCACTTTTACTATTTTATATAGCTGAGGATGTTGTTGTTATTAAGCTCTACTGCAGATATGCCAGAAATTTTTTAATGTGATGTCACTTCATGTATTATTTCACGAAACCAAAAACTGGACCCAGATATCATGAATGCAAGATGCATCGCCTACAGCTGCTTTATCCCACATGTTACTGGGTGAATTTTTCCCTCAACAAAAGACTTTTTATTTCAAATTCCTTGGCTACACTTCAGTGGATTCCCACACTTGAGTGACATGAGTGTGGGCTACAAATCTTTCCCCTGTAAGAGATTTTATGGTCAACGGCAGAGAGCACTCAGATCAGGTCTAGCATCATTTTAACCATTACAGAGAAATGAATTGTTCTCGGCTCAGAGAGCTGGCTCTTTTTGGCCTTTACTAGCTTCTGCACCTAGGTAGCCGTCTCCTTAATCCCATTTGACAGCAGGCTGTCTGCCATTTGCAGTGGGGTCCAGAAACCCATAGGTGTTAAAAAAGGAATTGCAACGAGTCCACACTGTCCATCTGAAAAGGTTAGTCTCACCATCCCTTGAGTGGTTTTGATCTGAGAACAAGAAAGGCACCACAGTGCTGATGCAGACAGACAGAGATATTGTGTCTGCCAATAACTCTGACAGCGTTCTCATGTAACCTCACAACACCAGCAGCACCGCAGTGAAAGCTGTCCCGTCTGCAGAGTAAATGTGTAAACTTGTCAAGACGGATGCTGAGCCGTCTTAATAATTGTTGTGTAATCTAAGGACACCTGCTAAGACGGCCCTTTGATCCCTGCATTTGATTTGGCAGCTCTTCACATACAGGGCAGGCCTGGCTTCCTGCCTTGCCTCTCTTTCTCCCAGAGGGTACAGACGCTCCACTGATATGAGTGACCCGTCATGTCACATTAGCTTTCTGCTCAGTGATGGCAGGAACTATTCAAGGTTGTAGGATTTCTGAATTTTGAGATACGAGTGGAAAATGTGACATATAGAGAAGTCGGCCAGAAAGCACAAGTACTCCGATGGCAGACAACAGTTATTTTTTCAGTGATGCGTCTAATTTAACCTTAGATTCTGGGAATGCTTATTATTATTATTTTTTTATTTAGTTCATGGTAAAAAAGAAAAAAAAAAAACACTATAATAACATAATTACAGTATGAGAATATCAGGAAAGGCCCCAGTACTTGACTGTATGCGAACAGGCTTGATGTGCTGTCTAAACACGATCTCTGTGCATCTCCATTAAGTGTCTGCAGAGCAACACACAGTTTCCAAATAAAAACAAAATTGTTAGTTTCATTTTCCAAGAAGCTTTCAAGCAGACTGGATGGACGTTTTAAAATCCTTTTTGTACCCATCCTTCATTACAGGCTGCGAGATGCACTGGCGTACAACATTCACTTTTCATACACAAGCACAAAGAATTAATGACTTAATGACTTGATAAGTCGGAAGCCTCTAAACATCAGCAGCTTCTTTCCTCTGTTAGTGTTGGGTTCCCTTTGAAGGACGGGAGGGAGGAGGATTGCACACCGGTGTTTAGAGCCGCTGACCACATGAAAAGTAAAAGTGTGAAGGGAAGGTCGTTGCACGCTCTTAGCCTCGATACAAGTCTGCAGTATCATTTTTGCATCATGGCTACGAGGGTGTGACTGCCTTCATGCAGTTGTCGACTACAAAGAAAATTAGTGAGAAAAAAAAAACAATCGCTTAAGCTGTCCATGTCAATCACTAGCAGAGACAACTGATAAATCCTGGAATGAAAACTTAAATCATTAATGCTAACTATTTTGTCCACAAGTTCTTTAAGGTCACTGTATGCAACTTGGTTTTTACACAAGATCTTCTACAACACCTAACTCTCCCACAAACCTATTCCCCTTTGGTTTAATTATTATTTTTTTTTACATTCCCAAAAAAAGAAAAAAGAAAATCTTCTTGATCACACAAGAACTAAATTATCTCACTGTGCTACCATGGGGTTGGTGGATGAGCTGCAGAATTTTGTGCTGCAGAAGATTCAACCCAAATATATTTTAGTTAGTTTATCATCATGTACTTGCAAAGACGTTTGCTTCTTAGGTGGAAAGCAGAGGGCAAGAGAAGAGGGATAGAGAGTGCAGCACAGATGCTGGCACATCTTCCGGCACAGGAAGGCAGGTGTCGGTATCGGTCAAGGCAACAGGCCTGGTAAGCTTCGAAGAACACAAGGCACAACTGTCTGAGGCTATTTACACAGCTGAAGTGTCCTTGAGCAAGTCACTAAACGCCTAGCAGATACAGGGGGGCTGTTGAGTAGCTGCCCCTGCCCTCTGACATCTGACCTTGCATGGGGGAAAGCATGAGGAGCTTTCCTCTCTATTTATATGCTGCAAAGAGCCTAACACAGACTGCATGGGACAACACAAACGCTGAACATTAGGCAAGCAAAGAGTGTATGATAGTGACCAAACAAATGAAATTACAGGTAGACAGCTTGTCACTACAGGAGTCCAGAGCACTATTGTTCCCTTTGCATTAAAAGTGAAATTACTGGAACTGTGTGGGAGCGCTCGCAGTTAACTTTTCGGGGAAAAACGGTTTTCAGTTTATTTTCATGGTGTTCACTCAAACGATGAGCTGTGTGCACCGCAGTCCAGTGAACACCACCACGCCTGCATGACAAACACGCTGTCACAAAGCTGCAACTCTCCTGGAAAGATTTATTATGATAAACAGCCGCATGTCAGGGACAAAATGATAGGCAATCAAAGAGCTTTAGTGTCTTGAAAATTTGTGTTTCTATGATACATTAAAGTCAGGTTTTGTTGCACATATGTACTATCCTATTCAGTGGAAAATTATTTTCAAATTCCAATTGTTAGGATTAGTGGACAGGTATCCACAACATCCATAATACTGACAGTATAGGGGAAATGCTGAACTGGAGATATAACGTTTATGCCAAACAGGCTTAATGTGCAATAAAAAAAAAAAAACAGGAAACATTTAAAACCACAACTGTTAGCATTCAAATATAATGAATTGCTGATAGATACTGAAATTGTATTTTATAAAATTTTGTTAAGCTAAGAAATAAAATAACTTCTCTGTTGATGTGAATACAACTGAGTCGCCATTTTTCTCCTTGCATACAAAAGTGCACAGATTTGCAGTGCAGCAGTATGTAAGCAGATTTAGTTTGTAACTTGTGATCACTTTTATAAACAAGTTCACACACTGATACGGATTATGTGGCACCACTGATTCTTGAACAAGAAGTAAGAAAAAGTTGTTTCCAGGGGCACTTAGAGGGTGTGGGTGAAGGTGCCCTGAAAGTACAAGGATGATTTATAGCTCTAATACACAACTTTTTATACACAACTTCCATACAGACCACAACAATTATTGAAGGAGACGGCGAACACAGACAATCTGCAAGTTAAAACAAGGCTCACCCTTGTTCTGGAGAAGGTTTTTGTCACACCTTTCACCTTTCACTGCTCTCTCGCTGCTAACTGCACTCTGCTGTTGTTGTTGCAAAGACTTCCCTTCAGTGGACAGCCGTGGCCAAGCTCACCACTGGCTACTCCCACATCCAATGATCTACACCCATAAATGTCTCAAGCATCATCATCATCATCATCACACTCAGGCAACTAAGGGATTAAGTGCATGCAGTTTCACACAGAGCCAGACTGAAAGCTGTGGGGTTACAAGGAAACGCGTCACTTGAGTACTGTATGATGGCTGTTATTGATCCCTCTTAACCTGTCATCGAGATAAAAATATAACTTCTCTAAGTGTTCCTCATAAAAGAAGAGAGTTTTCATCATGTCCACTTGATCCTCCGTTGGAGCCATCAGCTGCTCATACTGAGGGTATCGCTGATAACAGTGGCGGTTAATGGAGGGAATGTACTGCCTGCTATACTGTGAGTGCCCGTGGTTTATATCTGATTGCAGAAGGTGAGTCCCTGGTTCCTGTGGTTAACACTGGCAACTCTGATAGATGTTTGGACTCTTAGACATTAAATCCTTAGTTTCAGCTCAGCTCAGCTCATTGCACAGGGGGCTAGAGCAGTGACTTTTCAATCAGCAGGACTGAAGTGAAGTGGAGCTGGATACACAAGGTTATACTCAAAGTTCAAACAAGTAAAATATCAAACCCAGTCATCTCCTTTTGAGTATCACTGCACTCGGGCTGCCCGCTGAAAGCCAATGATTCAAATCACCTATGATAGAATCCTAGCATTTGACAGGGAAGCTGGAGATGAGCTTTTTTAAAAGGCAGTCAGAGTGCACTTCCATACTGCTGTAATGGCCCTTTTGGATTGTCCGGGAGACTTTTTTTAACTCGGGATTTTCCAGAGCATGTTACGTTCAGGTTCTGCCTTTTGTTACCTTTTCCACTGCATTAACCAACCATGAAGGATAGGAGGTGCTCCATAAAAACAGTATTCACATTTTTATAGTCTTACTTTATTTCCCCCCACTGTTTAGCGGAGCACAGGACGCCCAGCTCTTCCAAATGCATTGAAATTTCAAACCCTTTTTTTCCCCCCATCATCAATCAATCAATCATTCTCATATTGTGCTGCATTTGTAAATGCTTGGGTTATCAACAGCTGCTTTGTGGAGGCACTTGCCAGTCTCTCTCTCGTTTTGAGCCATACACTGTTCATATTCAGTGACGTGATTGTGCACCAAATGTTGAAACACATTGGTGGTTTTACCTTTGGTGACTCAAAGTCTTTTTCCACACTGTTTATATATGACTTCTTTTTGTGTGGTGTCATCTTCTCTAAAGCCAAAATCAGTTTAAGCTCTCCTCCATGTTGCTTCAATGTTGTGGACTGTCATGTGACCACACACATGGTAAGTATGTTTGTAGGGGGACATTACATGAACACACACAGTGGGGAAAGTATACAGAATTTTTTTATTTAAGATTATGTCGGTCAGAGGTTGTGAATGTCGGTTTCGATCAGTTTTCGATTAATTGCCCAGCCCCACTGATGCTTTTTTTCTCTGCATTTTTTCTCCCGGCATGGAAAGGGCAGCTTTCCCCTGTTCTGCCTCCGGAGAGATGCAGCCTCCTCTGGCCCCTGCTTCTGCAGGAGCTGCTGTAAAGAGACCATTTTCCATTCACATCCTGCTTGTTGCCCCAGGATAGCGTGCAACACAGCAGAGTTACTGGTATGTTGTTTGTTAAACTGTGCACACGAGGCATTCAGAGTAGATTTTCTATTCCCTCCAAATACTGATCAGCACATGCACCTGGTACAACTAGCAGCACTGTTTTCCTGCATGTTGTCGCCCTTTGTTTTTTTTGCTGACTGCTTTGTGTTGTTGTTGTCTGATAGCTCATATTTACAGAAGTGTTGCCAAGTCACCACTTGGACCAATCAAGATGACGGCCCTGCTAGCTCTTCCTAAAAGTTCCTGGAATTCAGATTGTAGTATCCCCTCTTGAGCTTCCAGAACCTGTCAAACAGCCTTCAGAGTGCAGCACGCCTCGGTAAGTTCTCGCAGTCGAAAAGGGCCAAAACGTGGTCTATTTCTGCCAAGATGCACTTCCGTGATCAAAGATACAAACAGCAACTCCACAAACAGAGCGAGAGATGCACGCAGATACACTGCTGATTTCAGCACTTCTGTAGTATTTCTACAGTCATTCAGTGGCATCACTGCCGCTGAAAATACACTCCACAGATGATGACACCGCTACAAGAAAAAAACTAGGTGCAACACTGAAAGAACCATGTATCTAGGCCTACTAAGCCTACGCTGTTTAATTTGCACAATAATTTAATCACTGACTTTTCTAATGCTTAGAGAAATAAATTCTAACAACATCATTTAACCAGATGCTCTTGCAACAGCTTTTGGATCTATACAGGAAATGTAAAGAGGCAAAGGGGACGTCGTGAGCACTTCTTCCACTATTGCAGCAGCACATATGCACCGACAAGAAACCACCACGGCCAGAACGGAGCCCCGTGAGGAAGATTGTGAGATGTTTGTAGCCGTTGTGAAACTTAATTAATGTATCCACTGTAGATCAGCAGATCGCCAGGGGAGATCTGAGAGTAGTTTCTGTCCCTCTACCGTTGGAGAGCTGTCCTGCAGTAACCACTACACCGGAGGAAGTTAGTGCGCTGGCTGTCGACAAGCTTCACACAGCTGTCAAATGGTGAGAACGGCTGCGCAGCTTATATCATTTGTAATTTTAATACCATGCCATGTGCAGCAGCTGACCACTGCAAAGTTACGCTAGTGCTTATTGGGTTTTTAATCTACAAGCAAAACACAATACACGCTAAAACTTAAAATCCCAGCCCACGCAGCCATGATTTAGTGGTTTTAGATGTAAACAGTTTAGTATGGACGCCCCCTCTCCACAGAATCTGGACAGTCAGGCTCTTGAAATTAACAGTGATCTAAGTGTGAGATTGAACCGGATCTACCTGTGAGCTGTCTCATTATTCCCTCTCATTATTCTGACAAAGACACAAAGTAATTCAAATTGGCTGGCAATTACAGCTTCATGTAGCTGTCTTAATGGCTCATACAGATTTTAAATGGTCAAATATGTGGCTATGATTCTGTTGCATTTGACTATGATTCAATTATTCCTTTTACCTTCATAAGCATGTTCTATTGACACTGAAACTTGTGGCACTTGTGTGTTTTCTGAATGCCGGAAACACTGTGAATTAAAAGATGAATAGTCAAACTGTTGTATTTGAATGGTCAAATTTTACTCAGCTGATGAAATTCAGCTGAGTCAGGTACAGCGCTACACGACCTACGACAACAGGTGAACAATCTGAGGGTACGCGACAGGAGAATCAAGATCCTCATGCAAGTACTGACTGTGACTTCGGTTGTTCAGATGTGACAGACAAATGACTACAAACAAATGTTTGCAAAATGATGTTAGGCAGAACATACAGAAATAATTCACAAACAACATGTTATTGTCCAATCAGTCACGACGAGCTGAAAAGAGTATGTCATTACGGAGTGCCGCAGCTCCTTCTCCTTGACATCGGTCATTATGCAAACAAATGGCTGGCACTCTGAAATTGTGTGTCATCTGCAAGTAGCTGGAAGACAAAGAAGATCCTCCCTCCCCGAATGAATGTGGAACTGATCAACAATTTAAATGGAACTCTGTGACTGTCAATAAACTAGTCGGCTTTACAATTACACTGAGTTAAAACAGCGGAAACAACAGGCGGAAGAAGGGTTTAAACGTACTGCCTGGTTTAAAAGTTTACGAGGGCACCATTTGGCATTTGAAATATCTTTGAAATAATTCAGATTTTGTCCTTTTTGTCTGTGAAGCAAATCTTGTCTTATCCCTCTTCTGGGAACGCAGCCAGAAAATGAAGCCGAGAAAGTGTTTGGATTATATAACTTCATGAGGCCGGCGTTTAGCCTTTGAAAAACACTTGGAATAATTCAATGATGAACCAAGAGGATACCAGATCAGTGCCTTCAATTGCCTCTACTGTACTACTGTATGATGTGGCCGAGTTCTTGTGTATGGAGTAAAGCTTCCATCTCCAGCCTCGCTGTCTTGCTTCAGAGAACACAGCCTGAAGGTTAAGAGCAGCAAGTGTTCAGTCTTTTTGTGGAAAGCCTCCTGCTTGAGCCACGGCGTTTCCTTTGAGGGCGTCCCCACGGACCTTGAGGAGACTCTGCCGTAGTAGCAGAGTGACAGACACATTAAGTAGCTGAAGTTATTCATGGCCTTTGAAGGATACTCGACCAGAAGTTAGTACATAATTTCTCACGGTGTGTAGTCCTCCTGCATCCCTTCAGTGTTGTGCGTCCTGCGAGTGCATAAGATCAAGGCGCCGGTGCTTACATTAGCAAAGATGTAGGTGCACTTGTTACTTAGGCTGCTTATTAAGCCCTGCAGCAGCACACCATCTCGGCACCTGTGCTCGCCTGTGCCAACTTTTCTGAGTCCTTCCAAGTTAAAATTAATGTCAGTCATCAGAGGCTGCCTTCAAAGGACTGTGGTCTGTGTTCAAAGAAAGCCCCTGAAAATTACAGTGTGATGTCCAGCAATGCTGTCACACACTGCACACTCTGTACACTATAAAGCTTTCTGTAGCTATTACATACAACAAACAATACTGATCAAAGCTGGGCGACAACTTTTTGAAAACGTGCCCAAAAATGAAAGCTGGGGTAAATTCGCACTGTAATTAAGCGGCTTTTCATAATTTGTTTGCACGTCGGATGGGAGCAAACGCAAGGTGATGAGACAGCCACTGGGGAAAACACACATCTCAACTCGGAAAACATGACACCAAGAACCATGTGTGTAAGAAATGTGTGTGTGTGTGTGTGTGTGTGTGTGATAGAGGGATTTCATAAAGTGGACAAGATAGGCTGAAAGAGATGTTTTGAACTCACAGCTCCTTAACCCCAATCTAATTTCAAAGCATGCATATTGGTAAATGGTACAGATTATGATTTTTTTTTTTTTTGTTTGTTTGTTTCTGTTTTGACGTTCAAGATTTTCTTTGCTGACTACGCCGGGGCTGACTGCTGCAAAAGCTGCTGCAATCAGCCTTGATCTGTCAGGGTGAAAAACCTCTGGGTTAAACTGGGATACAACTTACACAGTGTCGCCTAAGGTTAAGTCAGAGGAATTAGTCCATGCCCTATTTTTCTGTGTCTTTACCGTGTGAGTCTTTAATGTTTGCTGCTTGGAGTTGAGCTACACAGTATAGGAGAGAAAAAAAAACAACAACTATGTGCTCTATGTTCATCAACGTAGTGCTGAATGCAGCGAATTACACCAAAACTCCACCAAAAACACAACTGAGCACAGAAATGCTTTCAACTTTCAGGAAAACTTTAAAATGTTCAAGACGTCAAAACTGTTTGTTGTGAACTAGACTAGCCAGACTAGACTTGCGTATAACTTGGCACGGTTTTGAGCGAGGATTAATCCTCTGCGGAATGAGCCATAATTAATTGCTTTGTTCAAAGAGCGACTTACTTTCGAGCTCATGATTTAATTCTGTTTGAGTCTGCAAATTTATAATGACTGTCAGGCTTCCCGTCGTGGCCCACATGTAAAATTCCATGACTTTTCCATGACGTTCAATAACTGGAGCGCTGACCTAAAATTCTTATTCTTCCTGATTTGTTGTTTTTACCCCAATGTTCTTTTTTTTTTTTTTTAGCTCAGGAAAGTTCGCAGGGTTCACAATCTGGCTTCCACTTTGGCTTGATGTGGAGAAAAGACAAGATCTGCAACAACAAATTTGTGAAACAAGTTGTGAAAAAACATTTCGGTATATTACTGTAAAGTGACCCTTTTCTAAAAAATCTCTGTTATTCCCTGCCTTTCCCTGGCTCTCCTCATCTGGCTTGCACCTCCCAAAATTGTTTGCTACTCCAGAAAAGCCACGGGCAATGGGAACCCTGGGGTGCCAATGCATTTGTTAAAAACGAGCAGACTGAAGGCAGAATGAAGGAGATGAGCTTCCACCACGGCCCCGTGGTAACTAGGCAACGCCCCCCTTGGCGAGCTCTCAAAGGCACTAACAGGCAGACGTCAGGGTCACGATGGGAGGAGAAGGCGAGAGATAGAAATCAACTTTGAAATGTTTATTGGTGTTGCTTCTCTAATGCTTTTCTCCGACAGCATTTACGTCCAAAACTATAACAACTGTCAAGAGACAAAAAGAAAAATTATAGAGCGCTTTCCTAGTTTTTAGAATGATGATTTCTTTTCACACCATCACTTCAGACATCACTTTTGTTCCCGATTATGTTTCCATTCTTTTCTTTTTTTTTCCATTTTCATATTCATTCCCTGAACGCCTTCCTTCTCCTGAATGGATGTGAATTAAATCTTCCCCTCTTCACTTTGGCACAGCTGTCCCCTAATCCTCCTTTTTATGGAGGAAAAAAAACCTTCATCAGGATGTGCTATGACTGAGCTTTTTTTTATTTTTACTAATAATGCAGCACTACAAAAAACACTTCCGAAGGAAAACTGATTTAAGCAAAGTTTAATATCTCTGAAGGCCATATGAGTGATCATTATCTTTGTGTACGTTCCTAATAAATGTAATGAGAAAGCGAAAAGCAGCTGTCTCGAGATGGGTTTCTTTCTCTTTTTTTTTCCTTTTCTGTAGTTTTTTCCTTGATGACAATTTCTGCCTAACATCATTTCACAATCAGCGAGATGAAAAAGTAACAAAGTGAAAGGGTGAAGCATCGACTGAGGGGACAGAAATGGCTGACATCGGTAAAAAGCAACACAGTAATTTCCCATTTCTGTGATGCTAAGCACCTCTGCCAAGAGCCCCACTGTCAAACTTTTCTCACACCAATAAGAAGTAGAGCAACTGAACATGTTAATTATTTATTGAGCAGCAACTGCAGACTTAGAAATGCAGCAGGAAAATTATCTGACACTTGAGGGAGAGGAAACAGGGTATGGATTTGTAGAGCAGTGATCTACCGGCCATTGATCAAACCTTTTTTTTTTTTTAAAGCATGAAGATTTATGTGAGTTGCTCAGGTAGTAAAGATTAACAGAGGTGAGGAAATTGGGAAATTAATGAGGAACATGGTAATCACAAAGAAAATAGCAAGAAACCAACAAATTGTCAGCTTAATTTGCATGCAAGAAAATATATATATATATATATATATATATATATATATATATATATATATATATATATAGCCAAGGCAATCTTTACCTGTGAGCCTTTTCCTGAGCTGCCCGTGGCAAGGTTGATGTGAACTGTAAAAACAAAAAAGGAGAAATTTCATTTAATTTTAGACACCGATATAAACAGCAACTGATCCTTTTAGACTGAATCACAGACTGTCTCTTTCTGCCTTAAGGCTAGATCACTCTTCTAAATAAAAGTTGCAATTAAAAGGCGGGACTCAGGAAAAAAAAAAAAAAAAAAAAACGCCTGCCTCATGATATAATTTTTGCAAAAAGGTTAGTTGAGAGGGATTTAAAAGATACCTCGGAGCCCAGTTCCTTCGTGCTGAGTCTATGTTGGATTTCTGAGAGCGCTGCACCCCGTTCATCTATCCAAGTTTGTAATTAGAGCCCAGAGAGCTTCTATCCAATTACATCGCCATCGATTCTGAGACAAGAAAATCTTAGCGAGACGATTCCCAGGATTTCAAATCAATACATCAAAAACACCGGCGTCATTGAGAATGAACCTATGCACCCGTCAACATCAGATCAGGCAACGGTCTGCACCCCGACTTCAGCTTTAAATCGGACTTTAATCAGAGGGTAGGACACAGGAGACAAATCTCATTTCTGCCTGTCAGGGGGCAACCAAAAGTGTTGATTAAAGACAGATAATCTGCAAGATTAATGAAAACACAGATAGAAGTTCCCTCTATAGTTAAACATCCACCATCTAAGATACAGTCAGTACTGTGATTTTAATAAAGTCTTAATATAACTCTACATAATACATATTTTATAGCATAAATACACTCTGTGACTACTTTTCTAATCCAATCTCCAGTAAATTGGTCAGAAATGAATGCTACCCATTGTAGAAAGAAACTCTTAAATTATGTAGAGAGCTCAGTTGACTTCAAAACACTTCTATGTGTAAAGCCTGGAGTAAAACCACCATTTCAGAACAAACTTGAACAATGTTACGAACCTAATTATTTTAGTAATGAGCACACCAGGAAGACAGTGGGGATGCATGCCAGTTTTTCGAAAATTACAATCCAAGCCACGGCAACACTGCTTTTTCCTTGTGCTACTTTAAGAAATAAGGCAGAATAAACGGGTCTGGACGGGATGGAAACACCTCTGTAAAATCTCTGAGTTCAGAACCTAATTAAGGTAGTGCCCTAATCTCACAGACAAAATCTCAAAGCCCCATTAACTTGTTTCCATTAGGCTTGAAAAAAAAAAACGGCCGCAGCATCCAAGTGTACTGTATCTCACAGGGCATATAAAACTCTTAAAGAAAACCCTGCACTACTAAATTACACAGTATAATAGTATAGTATAATAGAACTTGTACTTATTTCAAAGTTAACCATTAAATTGCCTGCTTTTTCATTAGCGATTAGGAGTCAGCTAAACCATTTACAGACGCTCGAAAGTGAGTGGATCCTGATTGCAATGTAGAGTTCAGACACATAAGACAGGAGCCACCAAATGATGGGTTCTGCGCTGAAACGGAAGCTTACAGAGCTACAGACTGCCTGCATCCTCATCTGGCAAACCCAGTTTCTGTCAGGATTAAAAATGCAGCATTTGGCTTGAAACAAAGCTTCCTACAGGAATACATCCAAGTTCACAATGCATTCTGCTACATCTGCCGCAAAAACCCTCACGATCTTTTTCATGGCGCACCCTGGAGACGAAGAGGCAGAGACGCGCAGAAGTTGAGGGGTACATCCTTCATGATGTCACCGGCGCTGATGCAGGAACCTCACACCCGACAGATTCTCCTGATCGTATTCCAGCAACATTTAAACAGCCCAACAACGACGAAAACACACATATGTTCCGTAATTATAGACATATGCTGTGCAAAATAACTCGAAAGGGCTCTCATATGTTCTTCATATGGAAGCCGACTCTACAGGGCGGGTTGATATAGCAACATTATGAGGCTAAATATTGTCAGGGATATTTATAAACTGCACTAAAGTGAAGGGACTTAATTTTTTATTAGACTGTTCTGGCTGCTCTATTGTCTCTGCCGGCTTGGTCAACATATCCACATTTCCTCTGACTGTTTATTAAAAATCATGTGTGTACATCTTATGAAGCTGAGGGTGGAGCCCCCAACTTCTCTCTCTGTCTCTGTCTACAATATCGTCACAATGCTGGATGAATATTGAGATACTGGGTCAAAGATATCGTGATATTTAATTCGGTCAATTTTGCTCAGCCCTGCTACCATATGCTATATCTTGCTGACCTTAATTCAAAAAAAGAGACATTTGACTGTGTGATTGATAAGTGATGATCTACTTCAGTGACAGATGGGTGATGTCTGATTTACTCGTTGCTCAAATCCAGGACTTCAAGATGCAAAATGATGGTTAATTGCTCTAAAAACCGTTTGGAGTCGACTGATTAAAGAAGTGCAGAAAAAGACCGTAATGCATCACTGAGTCGGGCCAAAGATGAAAATTGTGTACATTCAACCTTCACATTTCCTGCTTATTTTATTCCTCCTGTCAGTTGAGTCTACAGTAAACAGCGCCCATTTCAATGCAGTTGTACATAGAGCATCTTTAAAAATTCTTTTTGAAATGAATACAGGGCCACATGTGGACACAAAAATGGAAAAAACATGAGATACAGTTTTCATTTTGAACTGAATCCCATTTAGAAAGACAACTACACAGATTAATTTGCCAATATGAAGCTGAGTGCCACTATGCATTGTGTCACCTTTAAAATAAGTAAAACAATCACCGCTTTTGTGTATGTTTAAATAAATAAACAAATAAATGAGAGACAAACAGTGCAAAGCAGAAACTGCAAAATTATTTCATGTAGTGAGGGGAAATGTCTTGAAAATCTTGGCATGTGCCACAAAAAGATAAACTTCACTGGAAAAAAGTCAGTCATTGCAAGTCAGAGCTCACCACAGAGATCGGTGGTTGTTTGAAAGCAGTTGCTAGAGGATGCAAAACTGTGGCCTTACAAATTTTTTTTTTTTTTTTTTTTTTTTTTTTTTTTTAAAACTCAGGTAGTCAGGTAGTGGTAGCAAAACAAAACGAGACAAAACTGTTAAACATGGTGGTGGATGTACACTGATACTGAACTGGCAGCCACCTCCTCGGACTCGTTAAGTCCAATGAAGCATCTCTCCGGGAGCCTGTCCTACAGCCACAGAGCAGGAGGCCATTTAACAGGACGAGCAGCGGCCGTACAGCATAAATACTGCTCCGATGTCCCTACATCGTCCCACATGATGATGCGCACACACACACACACACACACACACTGCAATGATGAACAAATTCAACTGATTCAGCACTTTCATGATCACCATCATGAAGTTCACAGCCGTCCCAGGCCTCCACATTCAGCTGATCTGAGCATCACTGAACCTTCAGGGGAACTTCTGGACACTGAAGTGCAAAGTACATTTCCACGTCCTTTATCTCTTAAAAAAAAACAAAAAAAAAACAAGATGGGTGTTTCCTTTCTGCTGGATGTTTCAGTGTCCCACTAAACACAGTCGAGGACAGCAGGCATGTGACGACTGAAGCTGTTCTACACCCAGCATGGAACTACCCCTTATTACACACACACACGCACACGCGCACACGCGCGCACGCACACACACACACACACACACACACACACACACACACACACACACACACACACACACACACACACACACACACACACACACACACACACACACACACACACACACATATATGGATAGAGAGAGAGAGATTCACAGGTGTTTCCATGATTTTGTCATTTTGCAAGTTACAGCAGGCGTATTAAAAATGTTCATTACAAGAATCAACTATTTTAATCACTCAAACTTTTTGAAACAGAGCTTCTCTTTAGTTTACATTTGCCCTTGATGGCTTTCCAGCAGATAAGTGTTAACACTTTCAAGACAACATCCTGAAGCATGAGGCTCCAATCTGTGTAGGAGTTGGAGGGCAAACTCCTGTATTATCTTACTGCACGACATGGGAATTAAGACCAACATATTTTACTTGTTAAGTATTTAAGAGTAGAAAAATAAATATTTACAACTGCAAACAGTTAAAGAGTTTATTATCCATTCATGCCTTTAGGCATGCAGGGGAATGGTAAAAACATAACAGAAAATAATGCGGTAGGAGTGGCAGAAACTCAAACTATCTAAAGTGGTCTAAGAGGAAGACTTTGCTCAAGAACATTAAGTGCACTGGGGCTGAAAATGGACAATCACACTCATTTACATGCATAATTCTTCCATTACAACTCCAATGCACAGTAAGCTCATCTGTGCCATGTGGCGCTCAGGCTTACCTCACCCTCAAGCCTCTTTAACCTCTGTTTTTATCTTTTTCCAGTGTTTGCAGAAACTTAATTACGAGAACACAATATTTCTTTATATGTGTGTTTTCCCCTCTTTAGTCTCATAACAAAGACAAATGCTTATTAAGAAAACCCTTAGTTCTCAATGTTTCACAGTCCATTGTTCAAAAATGGGATATGAATTGCGACTCATTTGAATATTGCCTTGATTTTTAATGCGTGAACACGCAGGCAAGAAAGACTATGTTCTAATAAAAATAGCTCCCCAAAAGATTGGCACAGATGGGGTGCAGTTCGCACTGCACATACGAGTCAGTGTAATAATAGCATCTCATATGTCTATTTTTGAAAACTGCTCTCCAAAATATTAGCGAAGAAGACAAGGCACAGGCGTCATCTGGCATGGTGAAAGATTAGCATCATTGGAATAAAAGTGGCATTACTTCTAAATGAGTTCACTCTGCCAGAGATTTATAAGAGAAGACAAAAATAAAGATTACTGCCTAAAATTCAACTCATAATGGTCAAGAATTGCACTGAGTAAGAGACTCGTGCTTTTACTTTTACAGTAACCAGACGGATATTTTAGGCGTGCATCTACTTTTCATAACTGTCATTCTGCAGGTGGGTTTGCATGGCAGGAAAACCAGTGTTCAAAGGGTGAAATCGCATTTTACCTGTGTTTCAGCGTGCTAAAGCATGTTAAAGCTCAAGTACCAGGCAGAGCTGAGAAGCAGAGCAGGCTCAGCACTGAAGCTGGCCCCTGGGACCCGGCTACATCTGGGAGTGCACATATGCCCATATCACACTCATTTGATCAATTCAGCCTGGTGTGCGTGGCATGTTTATTTCATGTTTAGGACAGGCCTGCTTCGTTTTCAAATAGATTTTGAAAGCAGAGAAACTCGCGAACACAGTGATGTTGCGTAAGCCTATTGTTTAATACATTTGCAGAGCCACTGGTGGTAGAAATGGGCACAGTTTGGCCAGAAAAACTGAGGTGGTGCTGAACTGAAAAAAAATTGTGGCTTAAAACTTAACAAACATGGTGAGAAAGATCAGATAAACCATGATTTCACCCGCTTTTCCTCTAATTACATATCTCACTAGATTACAGATCTTAAAAATAAACTCAAAATGCATGATCTGAGCTAAATAAATCATTAACACGGTATATGCCAAAACCCTATAACACTTCCTCATTTGACTGCATTCCACTACCACATTCAGTCCAGTATAAATAAGCAGAGGCCACCTGGGCACTGATGGCACAGCCAACGCCACAACATCGCTGCCAGCCTCTTTCTGAAACAGTCTGCATTACAAATGTATGAATTCTTACCAGTATATAGTCTGCCGACAGCAGAGATGCCAAGATAAGGTCTAATATGTCACTATGGAGATGTGTCCTTCAGCTCATACACTTCAACAATAGGCTTCTTTACTCACCTTTCATGTTTTCTTACAAAGATCTCACACAGGTGCTTTAATCCTCAGTTTTAAAAAAAATGGTGTTCTGTGATTGATTTTACGACTATCTTTGAGCGAGCTTGTCAGTGCAAGTCAGAGAATAATCAACACGTGATACATCAATACCACCTCGGGACACTCATGCCGTAAGCTCGCATTAAAAGGGCACAAGTACAGTGCAAGACATCCAAATGACAGAAGGCGAGCCATCAGTGCATGTGCAGGCTCCATTCAGCGTTGTGCTCTGTCATGTGCATTGAGCATGGTGGCACACAGTGTGGCTGAGCAGAAGCAGATGGACTGCATTTCTTTGATTCTGACAGATCCACGTCCTCGGAGAGCTGCGCTCAACTATACATTTTCGTTCAGTGCACTGCATTTTCAAGCTTGGCTAAAAGGGTGCATGTCAAGAATTTAGGTGACAACTCTTTCCCGGGGTGACTAAAAATGAATACAACCGGAGAATGATCTTATCTTATCTTATCTTATATTTTTTGGATCTCCAGCCAACAGTGAGGAGTAAGGGGGGGTCAAAGCTACAGCAGCCAGACAACACATGTCACAAATGCTCCGGCATTCCCACAATATTTACAAATGGCAGAGAGTAAATCAGAGCCACGCAGATTTTCTTTTCCCAAGGTAAGAACATGATCTGATGCAAGCAGCAGGAGGAAGGTAGAGGAGAAAATGACACCAAGTGTGAGCTACATCGATTATTGTAAGCAGAATGCAACCAACAGTAAA
This sequence comes from Myripristis murdjan, assembly GCF_902150065.1. Lineage (NCBI taxonomy): Eukaryota > Metazoa > Chordata > Actinopteri > Holocentriformes > Holocentridae > Myripristis > Myripristis murdjan. Next base: position 34,889,166 of record NC_043992.1, on the reverse strand, counting down.
TCATTAATACAGAATATCATAAATACCAATTCCTCGGTTCATTAGCACTCATATATACACTAGTAACCTGAATTTTTTAAGTATGTAAATGGTTTGCTTGTGGTCTCCCACATCATGACAGCATTTTAAACCCCCCAACCCACCCCCATGCTTTTTATCCATGTGGCTGTTGCCCTTTCTTGCAGAAAAAACAAACAAACAAACAGGAAAAAAACTGTGTATTTCAGACCTTTACCACCGTGACAATTTCCAGGCAGGGGATGTTGGCTTTTCCAGACCTCAGTATTTATTTGATGCATTTCATTCTGTTCAGGCTAACACCCTGACGGTACACTGGGCCAATGTATTACTGGTCACTGGCAGCAATTTTCTCCCCAGCTGCAGCCACCCTGCTCGGTGCACATGAAGGAGCACAACACACAGTGCCGTCTGCACGCACGCTGCACGTGCACTCATCTCTATTACTTTTGCCCTTTTTAATGGGAGGTTAGGGCGTGTGTGTGTGAGTGTGTGACATCCAGGAAACCTTGCCATCGTGGCAATTAAGTATTTGCTTCAATTAAGAAGGCTATTTAAAGTGCAGGCGTGACGGAAGGGGGATGCCATGTCTCAATTTTCTAACTTTACCGGAATAAAAATATGTCCACAAAGATAGAGAAAAATACTAATAAAAAAAAAATTGTACGATGGAAAAATGCAGTGCCACTGTGAGGCTTCATACTTTTGAAGATGAGTTTTGGAACGGAAACAAAAAGCAGTTTTGTTTTTTTTTTTTTGTTTTTTTAAATCAAACAATCGCGGCTGTTTAGTGTGTCATTTTAGTGCAAAGCGTCCAAGATGAGTAAACATGCACGGAATTTGCAGCGCGTCCACTCACTTCCAGCCCCGGGCTTGACAGCGTCGGTGAGGCACACGGGCTGCTACAGAGCCGCTCGTCGCCGGCGAGGAGCAGAAAGGGCGGAAGAGAGGGAGAGCTGACAGCGGATCGATAGTCACTTCAGACCTCCTTTATGATCAATGCAAAAGTAAAAGTGCGGTCGCCGCGGTGCGCCAGCCGCCTGTCTGGCCGGACTGTGCGTGCAGCTCGCCTCTCAACTCCTCAGGAAGTTGAGAGGAATCATGGCTCCACTTCTCCAACAGTTATGGAGAAACACAAACACACGGGGCTGCTTCTCTCCCCGGGGTCGCTCGACACACGGACCGCCACCAGCTGCACGGCCGATTGGAAAACACAATCCACACATTTGATATATTTTCAAACACAGAGTGCGTTGGTGAGTAATGTTGTCCCCCCTGTGCAGCGTCGCCTCCTGACATGAGCATGAGAAAGTAAGTGAGTACTTACAGAAGGAGAGGAAAAGCAAACAGCCAGCTGCCACTTTGTGTCCGGCGTGCGGCTTGTTGGAGAGCATCCTGAGAGACTCCTGTGTGCTGGGTGCTGTTCAAGGCAGCTCGCAGTGCATGAGCTTTTTGACACTGTTTTTCTTTTTCTTTTTTTCTTTTTTTAAACGAGGCTTTTCCTTTTCACTCTTTCACGGAAAACGGGGAGTGTGTTCTGCGTGGTGGCATCCCCACTTTCCGTACAAGGCGCAGGGACGCGCTCTGCCGGCCGACTGAGTCCACTGAGCCCGGCAGCCAGCCGGAGCGAGCGGACACCTTAAAGGGGAACGTCCCGCTTTTCACACAGGGGCACGCTGCTGCCTTCAAGTGCTGCTGGGAAAACAGGCTACCGCCCAGGGTTTGCTAGAGTGAACTAAAACTTAACTAAAAGCTAATTACTGGTTTAAAGACAAAAGAAAAAAAACATTTTAGGTAACTGAAATAAAAATAAAAACCAGACTTTAGGAAAAAAAAAAAAAAAAAACAGATTACCATCCAAAGTTATTAGCGTTAACTAAAACTAAACTAAAAGCTCAAGCTAGGTGTAAAGAAACATTTTAGGTAAATGAAATAAAAATAAAAACTAGACTTTAGAGGAAAAAAAACTAACTGAGACAATATTATGTAATTACCAAAATAAGTCAATTAAAATACAAATATTATATAATATATAAGTTTCAGAATATCTATTCTGGAACTTCTTAAATCTTTCCCCTGAAAATCACCCCCATGCTATAAAAATAATAATAATAAAAAAACTAAAACTAATACTGAAAGTAATGTAAAACTAAACTACAACTAAAATATTTGTAAACAAAAACTAAACTGAAATGAGCAAACCTGCTATGAAAACAAACTGAAATGTGATACCTTACCTTATTTGGAGGATTCGACATGCTCTTAATGACAGTTTGGAAGACTTCAAAAAGATTTGGAGACCAGTAATCTCATATTTAAAACAAGATACAGCACAGCCCTGAGCAGTGCTTGATGGGTGGGGTGGGACAGCGAGGGAGTTAGAGGTCTCATTACTTTTTATTTGAGTTGTTTATTTATTTATTTACTAATTTTGTGATTTATACCTCATGTTTCATATTATGTTTACACATATTTGAAATGAGGCAATGTGTATATCAAAGAATATTGAACTACTGATACTTTGTTTGCTTCACAATAAAAAAAACACCGTCTGGTCTGGAAAACAAACTGAAATGAAATTGAATTGACAACAAAAATAAAAAAGGAAATAAAAATACAAACTAATAAAAAAAAAATACAAAACTATAATAACTGTGGTACAAACTGATTTCTTTGAGTCACGATTTTATTGATCTGGGGTACATAATGTTGTGTCTACAAATTGGACCTGAATGTCATCTTTTCTCCCGCCATGAATTTGCATCTCTGGAATGTCCTGATCTCTCATGTCTTGTTTCCGAGGCTTTCAAAGTGTTTTTGGCCTGAAAATGTGATAAAACTCACCCAAAAGCAACTTGTTTGTTGGTGGCTGCTGCAGCTGAGTGAGGACAAAATGTGCAGATGACATACAGTGAAAATGGCATATATATATATATATATATATATATATATATGTGTGTGTGTGTGTGCGTGTGTGTGTGTATATGTATATACACACACACACACACATATATATATATATACACACACACACACACACACACACATATATATATATATATATATACACATATATATGTATATATATATATATATATATATATGTATATGTATATATGTATATATGTATATATATATATATATATATACAGTACAGGCCAAAAGTTTGGACACACCTTCTCATTCAATGCGTTTTCTTTATTTTCATGACTATTTACATTGTAGATTCTCACTGAAGGAATCAAAACTATGAATGAACACATGTGGAGTTATGTACTTAACAAAAAAAAGTGAAATAACTGAAAACATGTTTTATATTCTAGTTTCTTCAAAATAGCCACCCTTTGCTCTGATTACTGCTTGGCACACTCTTGGCATTCTCTCGATGAGCTTCAAGAGGTAGTCACCTGAAATGGTTTTCACTTCACAGGTGTGCCTTATCAGGGTTAATTAGTGGAATTTCTTGCTTTATCAATGGGGTTGGGACCATCAGTTGTGTTGTGCAGAAGTCAGGTTACTACACAGCCGACAGCCCTATTGGACAACTGTTAAAATTCATATTATGGCAAGAACCAATCAGCTAACTAAAGAAAAACGAGTGGCCATCATTACTTTAAAAAATGAAGGTCAGTCAGTCCGGAAAATTGCAAAAACTTTAAATGTGTCCCCAAGTGGAGTCGCAAAAACCATCAAGCGCTACAACGAAACTGGCACACATGAGGACCGACCCAGGAAAGGAAGACCAAGAGTCACCTCTGCTTCTGAGCACAAGTTCATCCAAGTCACCAGCCTCAGAAATCGCAAGTTAACAGCAGCTCAGATCAGAGACCAGATAAATGCCACACAGAGTTCTAGCAGCAGACCCATCTCTAGAACAACTGTTAAGAGGAGACTGCGCCAATCAGGCCTTCATGGTCAAATAGCTGCTAGGAAACCACTGCTAAGGAGAGGCAACAAGCAGAAGAGATTTTTTGGGCCAAGAAACACAAGGAATGGACATTAGACCAGTGGAAATCTGTGCTTTGGTCTGATGAGTCCAAATTTGAGATCTTTGGTTCCAACCGCCGTGTCTTTGTGAGACGCAGAAAAGGTGAACGGATGGATTCCACATGCCTGGTTCCCACTGTGAAGCATGGAGGAGGAGGTGTGATGGTGTGGGGGTGTTTTGCTGGTGACACTGTTGGGGATTTATTCAAAATTGAAGGCACACTGAACCAGCATGGCTACCACAGCATCCTGCAGCGACACGCCATCCCATCCGGTTTGCGTTTAGTTGGACCATCATTTATTTTTCAACAGGACAATGACCCCAAACACACCTCCAGGCTGTGTAAGGGCTATTTGACCAAGAAGGAGAGTGATGGAGTGCTGCGGCAGATGACCTGGCCTCCACAGTCACCGGACCTGAACCCAATCCAGATGGTTTGGTGTGAGCTGGACCGCAGAGTGAAGGCAAAGGGGCCAACAAGTGCTAAACACCTCTGGGAACTCCTTCAAGACTGTTGGAAAACCATTTCAGGTGACTACCTCTTGAAGCTCATCGAGAGAATGCCAAGAGTGTGCAAAGCAGTAATCAGAGCAAAGGGTGGCTATTTTGAAGAAACTAGAATATAAAACATGTTTTCAGTTATTTCACCTTTTTTTAAGTACATAACTCCACATGTGTTCATTCATAGTTTTGATTCCTTCAGTTAGAATCTACAATGCAAATAGTCATGAAAATAAAGAAAACACATTGAATAAGAAGGTGTGTCCAAACTTTTGGCTTGTACTGTATATATATATATATATATATATATATATATATGGTTTTATCTGCCTTTTTTATTTAAACGGGATGAGTAATCCACATGTTCATCATCACGCATTATTCTTTTTTTTTTCTTTTGTACGAGCCATTTGGGAATAAATATTTCAAAGGGTAGAAAGTGCTTAACAGTTTTGCCAGATGGTGCGCTCGGTGTCTCAGAACTGCACTCCATCCAGCAGATATAACCTCATAATCCAAAGGTCACAATAAGCACGGTAACATTGTGTGCAAAATTAATTCAGTATTAATGAATTAATTTTTTTCTGACTGTGAACTCAGCTCTCTGACCCCCAAGGTTATCAGCTGTATTGATCTATTCTGCAAAAAATACAGTAACTCTGCACTGGTTTGGTTTGCTCACTCAGTGGTTCTCAAATGGGGGTATGCGTATCCCTAGGGGTACGTTGGAGTACTGCAGGAGGTACGTAAGATCTTTAAAAAAAAAAAAAAAAAAGTTAATTCAAAAAATATCAGTCATGCATAATGCCTAAAATAATTACCATATGATATAATAAGTTCAATAAAGAAAAAGTATAAATTTAAATTTCTGGCTTAAATGTGTTCCATGAGATTGTCAAGTAAAAACATTTGTTCACTATGACCAGGCAGCCAAGCAAAAATCCAGAAAATGGATTTGTTGTTGAGACGCTGCAGCCATACAGCTGAAAACAAGGAGAAAGAAGTGAGAAAAAAAAAGCAAAAAGAGAGCCAACAAAATCTCCTCAGTATGAGGTTGTTGTTTTAGATACTGGTGGAGCTGGGTTGGACCTCTTTGTATAGGCTTTTTTTTTTTTTTTTTTTTTTTGCACTGGTCAGGGAGTAGTTGGCTGAAAAAATATTTCAAAGAGGGTGCATTATTGGAAAAAAGTTTGCTAACAGGACAAACTGAACCATTTGCAAACGTGTCCTGTTACATCACGTACAGTCACGGTTGGGGGGGGAGCTGGAGGGGGAGCTGGGGTGGCACTGGCAGCCCCTTAGAGCAGATTGGCTGTCACCTGGAGACGTGACTGTCTGCCTGAGAAGTCAAAGATGTTAAAAATAGCAGGAAGGCTACAGATTCATACTTATGGAAGACCAAGCAGGTCAAAAACACATTGTCACATGGTCAAAAACACTGAAAAACTGAAAAAAAAAATTGTTGACAGCTCACAAACAAGTTTTTATGACTACGCCTACAAGCTGTCCTGTGATCCTAGAAAAGTAGCTGGTTGTACATATCACAGCAGTCCATACAAAGTCATCAGCAACAAAGCTGGAAGTAAGTGTGGGTGTTGTTTGATGTCACATGATTTCATTAGAGAAAGGGATTTGGATTTATTTGAAAATCTGCATGCACTGCAGGTGTGAAGATCCATCAAGTTCTACATTAATGCACACATAAAGATTTCCTTCCTTTGATCAGTTAAATTGTGCTAAGTGGAGAACAGACACGATGAGTGGGAAACCATCTGTGCATGGTGGTAAAGATGAGTCAACTTGTCTCTTAATGACCAAAGGCATTCATTTATTGAAAACAAATGTGTGACAATGTTAAGTCAAACAGTGAAAATGACAACAACAGCTAATACCCTTTCCAACAAAGAAAGTCAAAACAACATCTCATGATGAAATGCAACTGTTTTACCATCAGTTGTTGATATGGCTTTTATTCCCTCAGTCTCAGAAACATCATGTGGCTGTGGTTGTATTTAGCCCTTTGTTTCATGTCTGCTGAGCTCCTGACAGCAATATTTCTGATTTTTCTGTCGCCACTCGAATGCAGCATTCATTCAGATGCTCTTTGACAGTTCAGATTTGAGAACATAAACAAGTCTCTCCCAGAGCTAGAAACAAGAAAACCAAGACAATGTCGTCCTGGATTTTAGTCCAGAGACAGTAAATAAACGAGCAAATTTGTGGACAGGGACGGTTACTTAGTGTGATTTTACAAAGATGGGGTTGGATTTTCTGGTTCAAGACTGTCGGCACTAAAGTGAAGAAGAGCTCTCTTGAATGCAAAAAGCAAAGCCTTTCTCCAGCTCTTTGTCAGCGAAGCAGCTACGTGTTTTCGTCTCGTTAAAGCCTTGGCTCTTTAGTTTTGGCAGGGCTGTTAGTGTCCATAAGTATTGAAAACCTGTCTCACGATTGTAAGAATAACACAAACCATGCGTCTCTGAATAGATCACGTTTTCAGGTTGATTTTCACTCACACATCACTGATGGAGTCAAATACCATTTTTATTTTGGCTGTGTAGCCTTGGTGTGACTAAATCATAGCTGTGACTAATAATTATGATTTTTGTTATCACAAGGTTATTTCTGGCTTACATATGAATTTACCCAAAAGCCATAAAACAACTCAGATATTTCTTGGGAAACGTAGCCCTTCCCCCTGCTGCCATCCTGTCTGAAAAATCAACTTTAACACTATTATGACCTTTTCAAAGCCATTTCAACTGCTGGGATTGTATAAAGCCTCTTCAAAATAATAGCTGCTTAGGAAATAATGAACCCCAAACACTTCGTCTCATTCTCAGAAGTTAAAAAGCCCAGTAGTCGGTTGACTCTGTTGGCCAACATCATATCTGCATACTAACCAACAAACTAGTGGTATAAGTGAGTGTACTTAAGTATCCATCATGAGATGCATTAAATGTGAACAGGGTTGCTGGTTAACAGTAAATCGAGGGGAACATTGAATGGATGATGAAAAATGCAAAATGCAACTGTATGTGTGTTGTAGTACACCTCATATCCTCATTTCAGTTCTTTTATGTTACAATTTAATTTGTGTGCACAAAGATGACTGTGCTTCAGGCTTCGGTCTCACCCTCCTCCCATTGGTTTAATGTTGTATCTGGTGCACAGAGCCGAATGCATGTGTTTGCCAGGACTCCTATCATATGATGTAAAACGCTGCGGCCCCTACTATTTATACTAGAGAGAGGTGGTCCGATCAGGCACTGAGAGACTCTCTGTCGTCCTCTGCTTTACCCAGGCCAGGTGGTGTGCAATGGGACTCACCTCAGTATCAAATAGGCCACCCATTTTGTTGCATCCCTTAAAGTTGTGCAGCAGGTGGAAAGGGGCTAAAACTAGGGCACTGCATTAGACTTTAATGAGGATGTTGAAAGAGGGGGTTAGCAACATGATTCGTTTGCGAAACAAAAAGGCCAACAAATTCGAAGGTCTGTGGCCTGCAGATTAACAATAAGAACATGATGTAAGACGGACAACCTCCTCAGTCACTGAATTCATCAATATAAATATGAACAAGTCCGTTCTGCAAATTAGCCATTGTCACTGGACGGTCCGTAGTGGTGAAATATGTTATTTGTTTAGTTAATTTTAGCTTATTTTCCGAATGAAGTTTGGGCAGCTGGCTCATTAAAGTTAGATGTCCACTCCCCCAGCTAGTAGATTGATGTTGAGGAGCTGTGGGGGAGGAGGAGGTTGTGACGGTAAGTAAATTCGTGTCTGTGAAATTAATTACACAATAAAACTACTTTTGCCAGCTTCTATAATGAACTACATCCAAGACAACATCTTGATATTGCTTTACATTTTTGCAGAAAATCAGTCCTTAATTTAGTTCGCTCTTGTCTAAGGAAAACTGGGGAGAGCATGTGCCTCTGCATAGTCTGAAGTCATCAGTGCAAAAGTCATTGCATCTGCTGTAGTCTGATGGTAATGAGTCCCCAACAGCTCTCCACCTCTCTTAAAGCCAGCTGCCGGAGCCGGACAATTGCACGTTTTCAAAATGCAAAAGAGAGCAGCCAGAGGTAAGTGCAGCATTACTCGGAGAAGCATTTAGAGTTCATGTTGTTCTGCTCCTAACGTGAACGAGTGTACAGCAGCTGTGTTAGTGGCAAACTTGCAGAGGAACACGTGCAAAGGCTCATTGGGATTTATGGAGTCAATGTGCTTTTTCTATACTGTAAGATCCAAAATACATGCGCATAAATATCAGAGTGTGTGCATTATTTCACAAAGCATGTCTAACTAGACAGTCTCTGGCCTTCTGTAGACCCATAACTTTAATTGTAACAAAAAAATGTCATATTTTTCATTCCTCATATTTCAAATTCCTCTCATATGCTCTATACACTGAATATACAAGATATTAAGGACACTTGCAAGGTGAATCCAGGTAGTAGTCATTACTGCTTATTGATTTTACTTAATAATCGCAAAGGGACAAGATGTAGACTAAGAGAAGAAAATTAGTGAGTGAAGGTTTTATAAGACTTATAAGCTTATGGTCTGTGTATATTGCATAAATTCTGTTATTTTCATATCATATATCATTTATAATCTCTTTTAAATTTCACATACTTCAACTAATTTCTGCTATCTCCACTTCTGTTAATGCTGTATTTTTCCATGCTGGATCATTTTAATATTTGCTGCTGCAACTGCCCCGCTTCCCTGTGTGGGATCAATAAAGTTTCATCTTATTCAGTTGACTCCAGTTTCTCTGTGCTGCATCGGAAGCGATCAATACCAGCGAGGGAGGGGTCAGATCTTACACATATGTTTGGTGGTTCTACAATATCAAAGCACTCCAGCCCGCTGTGGTTCATTAGCTTGGCACTGTGCTTGATTATTTCATGGCAGAGCCTGAAATGCAAAAGATGACACACTAACTTTGCATATATTAATTTCCTCACACAATCGCGTCTGGTGTTAACACTTGTATCGTATGATATGTCGTTTTTAGCTGTTTTAAAATGTTCATGACTCACCACTTCTCGTGTTCCTCCGGGTATTGCATGTTTTTAATCTCTTCATCAACATCTGTGTTGCTGATGGATGGCGCAGGATGTTGTAGATTGCTGTGTGATTCTGGCTGTAATTACACCTCAAGAAGATCAGGCATATTCAGAGGAGAGAGAAAAGAATAACAGTGCACAGCCCAGTTAATCAGTGGTGAAGTAGTGCAAAAAAAAAAAAAAAAAAAAAAAAAAATCCATCAGCAATATGCCATTACTAACCTTTAGTTCCTCTCCATCAGCCTCAGCCTCCTTGTCAGGACTAATGGCATTAGAAACACATGTATTTCCATTCAGGATTTCATGAACTGGCAAGCTCAGAGGGTCAATCAGAATCTCATAGGGGACAGCAGGATGCTTCCAGGAAGAGGAAATATAGACGTTCCACGGCTCTGATTGCCCAAATGTCCCTGTGGATAGAGACCACACATCTTCCACGTCAGTGTTTCCTCACATTACATGCTGTGGTGAGGAAGGACTGTGACACTGTCGAAAGTGTAACTTCAAATCCATTTTGCCTTGTTTTTTTAATTAAGTGCCACCCTACTGTGCAGCATCCTACACAGTCCCAGAAGAAAACCAAAAAAAAAAAAAAGTTTTATTTGAAAAATGTTTAAGTCTTTTTTATGCCTTGTGCTTACTACTAAATAAACGTTTAATCACGTTCTCCCAAATGCCACTATTTTGTAAGCAGGATAAGCAAAAATGTTAGGAAAGCTGATAAATGATTGTGAGTTTTGCTTTCTGGGGAGCGATCTTCTTGCAAGAGCTATTCAGTTTCTCAGTAGGCAGATGGATCAGGCTGGAATTAAACTCCTGCCTTGACTTTTGCACAAAATGGAAAGGAATGACGTGGAAAAAAAGTCAGTGAGAGATCTACACCATCACACTGAAGTGAACATGCCCACTGTATGTATAATGGTGTTCCCTACTAATGCATTGTATCATGCTCCAGACTGATGCTATTTGCATAAACATTAATAACATCAACAACAAGAGGAATGACGAGTGCACAATAACACCCACCTATGAATTCTCCGTGGGCACTCCACAGGCGCACAGTGCAGTCAGTGGATGAGGTAAGCACCACTTGATCATTGTCAACAATCTGCAGACTGGACCAGAATAAAGAGACATGGGATGCGATGGGAGAAGGCATTTCTGGCAGGGCACTCTAAATCACACGCTGTGTTGGGTCGACTGATGGCAGATGCACCCCAGGCAGCGTCTCACCTATACTGATTTGGCTGGGTATGTAAGGCCCTCCCACATACAGCGTCATCTATGTTTTGTTTGTCTGAGCAGGATAAGCTGCTCCTGCTGCTGCCACCCCAGCCTGAGAGCCACTGGCTCAGCTCAGGATGAACCCAAGGGGTGTTTGGAGTACATAACACGTTATAAGAGGCCATAATGCAAAGTCCGGTTGCCATTTGACTGCAGTTTCTGGCTAATTTTAAAATCATAACAACATGATGAGATTCCTGGCTGAAATTACATAAAGCCACGATGTGCAATGGACTGAAGTGCTCAAAACATTACAGATCAAAAGTGGGACGCAAAGGAAGCTACTTATGAAACAGGGGATGTGTTTATTTACTGTGATGTAGTGTTTCAACCTTGTTTCCTAAAAAATACGTTCCCATACAACTAAACTGCACTCTTAATTACATTTAGGGGTAAATGTATTTTGTCACAGATTACCGTTGTTTCTGATGTATCACGTGTCAGGTGGCATTTTAGCCATTTTCATAACCTTTAGCTACCAAAAGCACTTGGTTAAGGTTAGGGAAAGGTTAGGGTTAGGCATAAAATCATTTGGTTGCGGTAATATAACGAAACTTGTGCAAATAAACGACTATCGCTTTACACTGGACTCGAATTTGGGTCCCCTGGGTGAAAGTTGGTTGTTTGATCCAGCACCAACTAAACATGATCCACATCAAAACTGCGTTCCCCTCGAAACGTAACTGAGACTGCAGTTTTCCTGTATGTGAACATAATTTTTCTGGAGACAGGGGTCTGTTTAGTATTTTATGTATGAATTTTACTTATTTCACATACCCTGTAATCCTGCTGGTGTGGGCACGCCAGTATTTTCCTGCTGTATGAATGTGGAGGGAAAATATGAAAGAGAAAGAAACTCTCACAGGTGCGGACTGAATATTCTGATAGACAGAAGCTCATATACATACATCTCATGTTTTTACAGTTTATCAGATCATAGGTAATGCCAAGAGAGAATGTAGCAAACCTCTTGGTGGCTTTTGCTCTGGGCCAAAAGCAAATTCCTCCATGTTGTAAATGTAGATGTAACCAATCTGGTCAGCCACGTACAGCCGTGCGTCCCCTTGTGTTTTAGCCAGGCGGGTTATCTTTTGTTGGAATCTGGACTGAAAAATGAGAGGTATAAAGCACCGAGTCTCCTGCAATTTCTAGTCAAACATGAGAGAGAGCTAAAAGCTAAACCTCATTATTTTACCACGTTTCTTTTCCCTTTAAAGTATTTAAATAGATGGAACAGAATCCATCTTCCTCTGTTTCCACTTTGCCGTACTAATTCCAAATAACTAACAGTTATCTCCCCCGCGGCAGCTGAGCGCCACCTTCCCCGCAGCAGGATACATGCTCCCAGGTAAGAGTCCTCTCGCAATGAGATGATACATAATAGAAAAGCTTCCAAATAGCAAATTGGAGAAACCAATCATGAAGAAATTAAATTATATGAAAATGATAAGAGCAACTTAAAATTGTGCAGAGCTATTGGCTGGTACACCTGTGTTGCTAGGTAACCAAATTCAAGTGGTATGATAGCAAAGCCAACAAAATTGCTTTTAGTTTTTTTTGGGGGGGTTTGTTTTTTCATTCAGGTTTCTTTCATTACACATTTGAACTACTTCCTATATTATGCATTTGTCAAGGTAACTTTCAACATTTATTAAGTGGGCTATGAATCTTTTAAATATATGTATATATAACTTTGGGGAGGACACATTGCCTTTCTTGCTGCCCTGATGTTCACCCATCTCCCAATACTGAGGGGGGGACCCGTTTCCTCTGCAGTGGGAATTTGTTAGTTCACTGAGGGTAACCGCTAGCCACTCAGTAAATGGAGCAAAGCAGAGCACAGTGGATTTTGTTATCGTTTAATCAGCAATTTTAGAGGTAAGAGAACCACAGCAGAGAAAGTGAAACTGGTGTCCTTTCCCTTTACATTCCAAAGGAGGAACTGAGAGAGATATTGTTCAGTGAAATAGCTTACAGCTTCAAAGCTGCTCACAAATTGTCCTCCTCTGAGCACATTCCAGAAATTAATAGAACCTTTAAAAAAATGAAACACATCATTAGAGGAATACGGCAAAGGCATTGTGATGGATTGTGAGGTGCAATCATGTACGAGGCTATACTTAACACCGATCATGACGCTGACCTCCGGCCCCGGCTGACAAAAGAGCCGTGATAGAGGACGACCCCCCACGTACGGTGGAGATCCTCAGGAAAATGATGCATGGAACACTTTTATCCACTCCTGTGTAGCAGACACACACACACACACACACACACACACACACACACAAGACACATAATGAGAATGATAGATCCTTCACTCGTGGTTTATAATCACCAGAGCTGTGCATTTTTTTTGTGGCTAAACGTATAATTTCCCTTCACTTTAAAAGTATGAGCTCACCTTGAACATTTTGGTATTCAGGAGGAAGAGGGCTGTGGAAGCGACACTGTGTATGTCCAGACACCACGTTCCACACGATGATCTCTCCGTCATGGCTGCCGGTGGCCAGGAGAGACGGGGGACACTGTGCAATGCAAAGCATGTCATCCTTATGGTCTTTTCTCTGGGGACAGAAACAGGCAGGGTCATTCTCAACAGCTGGAAAATAAAAAGATTTATTCAAAGTAATTCCTAGTGCAACAGATCCTGTGATTTTATTTCTGTTTTTGGATCATTGTTGAGGCATTGTTTGGAAGTCCTATCTTTGTGAGCAAAGATAGAGAAATATCCTTACGAACTGGAAGTATGTCATTAATTAAACTGAGCAACTTGCCAGTTTGTACCACTCTGCCAAGTTTCCATCTGTTTGTCTCATTTTAAAACAAAATTAAGTTATGTATTTTCTAATAAAGTTATGTATTTTCTAAAGATAAAGCATGAAATGATCAAATGAATTAAATGTCAATGAATTTTCATCAGGGACTCGAGTGTGCTCACAGCACTCAAGCCGAGTGTGTCATACATTTTGGACTGGTGATTTTGAATCCAAGTAGACAGGCCAAAAGCTATTTTTCGCCACCCTTAACAGTGATAATGAGGACGTCATCATAGCTCATATGCTTATTTTTCACCAAAAACAATGGGAATATTTACTTGGAAGGGGGCCTCCAGTGAGGAGCCACACACAGCGAGGAGCAGATCAGCAAGACAGGTGGCATTGTTTGACTTGGACATCAATCAGCAAATTTATATTGTATTCCACATCAAAGCAAAATACTGTTAAGTTGAAGTGGGCCACATTTAAAAAAAAAAAAAAAAAAGGTTTAATGAGATGCAATACCAGACTGGCCATCTGGAGCACCACAAGATTTCACAGTTAACCAGAGGCTCAAAGGCTGGAGGACGTAGACCAGTTTATATATAGAAGAAACCATTGATCTCCCTTCTGCCGGCCACTAATGAAAAACAATTTCAAGAGAGGGCTCTGAAGATAATCAAAAGAGGTCACATCCCTTTGTGACCACTGTAATACTGTCACTCTGCCGTGTAAATGGGCCACTTTGGGGTGTGTGTATCCGTCAGCCATAATCAGATGGACGGCAAGGGACCCAGTGGCTCCTCCTATAACAGATCATGGGTGGGCGAGAAGCGATTTTGATTCCTACAGCCTGCAGAGACGATTGCGTTCAGCTGCTAACCAAATTATAAAACTGGAATATAGCGCTGGAGAGCAATTGTGATTTTATGGGGATTGATCCTCCCATTGTGAGAGGCTGATTAAAGGAAGCATGCTGAAGTTGTGGTGTTGCTGGTGATTTTACCAGTTTGGAAAATAGTATCATATGTTTAATTTGCAGATAACTGTTATGTTCGGATGAATATTTCTCATTACTTCATACATTTGAAGGTACATGATTACATTTAATTTTGAAATTAAAAATTACACAGTTGTAAATTGTCATTGGGCTTCATTTATCTCAGTGGAAATGCCTTAGGACAGCAAAGTGAATTTTATTCTTTCTGCAGTGAGATAATCGGTTTATATTCCTGCAAGATTTCTATGAAGCAGAAGCACAGACTGTGGACTATTGCCTTTGGTAAGAAGATGGTTGTTAGAAAAACATCAGCATCTGCCTCATACCCCCTGCATTTGATAAAGGTAAATGTTTGCCAACCATTCACTTTCCAAACTGTTGATATTTTCCTTTGAATTACTTTGGAAAGCCCTAAATGTCACTTCTTTCATCTGAATGCATCTCCATGAATTTCCGCAATGAGACAGATTGGAACGTCTGAAGTTTGGGCACAGCATAAAATAACCTGCATAGTTCAATTCAAAACTGATGTAGACTATCAACTATTTGAAAAATGCAAAACCTGCTTTGACAAAATAGTCACTGACTAGCGAACACAATTTCCTCAGGAATATCACTGATGTTATTAGCTTTCTTTCGTGCTGTGACTTACAAAACAGAGACATCTGAGTGGTCTAATCATCTGCATTTTTTCAACACTGAAATATTGATTTCCCCCAAAAATGGATATACTGTAACCTTTTGGAGTCAGACTAATTATGCATCAGCCATAAACTTTTGCTCTCCTAGCACTAATCCTGAAGTTGTAACCAATCATCTCAGCAGTGGGAATAATGCGCTTGATAAAACTGCTCTATGGAAAAAAAAAAAAAAAAAAGGCGCATACATCTTAAGTTGATCATAAAACTACACATGCATTTCAAACTGCACTATGGCACAGTGGAGAGGAGCCGGTCATACAGACTCTCACTGGAGCTTGGTCGTAAAACGCTGCGATCATATGGGGAGATACGGACCGTGTTTACATGGGCCACAAACTCCAGTCAAGATGACTAATAACTATTACTTTTGTAATTCTTCTTTAAAACTTTGCAAACCTGGAAATGCAAAGCTCCTGACAAACATTGCCCTTTTAATATGACAATATAACAATCCTAACAAGCTACAAATAGACAAGTAAACAAATAGACAGGAGTGTAAACAGTTAGGTAGATAGACCAAGACAGACAGACAGACAGATAGATAGATAGATAGATAGATAGATACATAGATAGATGTTTCTTTTCGACAAGTGCAGCAGTTTTACTGGAGGAACAGCAAAAATATTTCATGATAAGTAACAGACAATCTCAAAAACAAAGAATTGGAGGGAGAGAGATGAAGGCAAAAAGAAGGCGAAAATAAAAAGAATAAGAGAGCGGGTGTGTGGTGGAGGGGATAACAGGTTGCTGAAGTTTTAAATTTTTCTGCAGGCAATGCTGCACAGTAGGGCAGAGATCAGGGAGGCTTTCTCACATATCTCTCTCTAAGCTTTAGAGCCAGTCAGCAAAAACGATTTTTCGGACCTGAGACTACACCATCCTCTGGAAGTCTGTTGGATATCAGCACACCAGCAGTGGGAAAGCTTTCCCACCATTACCTTTTAAGTGCCCCAGTTACACATGAACAGAAATGGTTAACCACTTCTGGCATATGATGCACACCATGATAAACAGTTTTCGATATATACAGGTGCCGAGACGATGCATATATGCAAACAGACAATCAGGTGCAGGTATACATCAGAAACCTGCCTTCCTCCACACTCAAATGCAAAACACTGAAAAGCAAAATATGTATGAGAAGATACTACCTATTTTTTCCCCGCCATGTATGGTGACAATGAATGAATCAATGAATAAATAAGTATATAATGAAATAAATACATAACTGGCAGACCTTGTATTTTTGCCTTATATGCATTTTTATCACACACCATCACTTCACGACAAAAATAAATCATTTTCCTTGTCGCTGAATTGCCCTTTGTCACTTTCAACACAGAAAGCTGTATGTTCAGAAATGGAGGAATAACAATTGAATCCACCCTGTGTTTCCACCTCTGTGATCTATAATCTGACTGAGAGGAACCGAGGGAATACAAATTCTCAGTCCGTGCCCATTGAACTACTAATTAATTAGCCCTGCCTTAACATTTCAGCTGAAATTTACTGTCCAAACAGTTTGTTGCTAATTAATCACCAGATCATCCTGCCATGCAGCCTGCAGCCTCTGGACATGATGAGGGTCCTCAGGTGTGTCCTGGGAAAATAAGGCCAAACAATCAACAAACTGGGGATATTTTGCATCTCATATTGGAACATTTTTGTTTTGTTTGGACATGTAACAATCATAAAACTGGTAGTCACTTAGAACATTCTCTGTCCTGGTGCATAAACTTCTTATAAACAGCTTGACAAGGCCAGTAAATGTCATTCACTTCCTATCAATCAACCTGCAACAAAAATGTCAAGAATTCCTTCATGAATGTCTCTTCCTATTGCAGCTCAAGCAATGGCAAAGACTATAGGCAGCTTTCAGTATCACTTGTTATGTGCTGCATAATGGAGGGCGGTCAGCTGCTGATGACAACGTAAATAATGCAAATGGAATGCAAAGGCTGTAAAAATGGAGAAACTGGAGGAATAAATGCAATGGAAGATGCTAGATTTCTGAGAAATAACCGAGGAAAAACACTGATGTGCTGCAGAGAACTCTCTCTTTTCTTTTGTACTCACTGAGTATATGTCAATCTTCCGGTCCCAGCCGACAGACACCACGTAGCTTCAAACAAAGATTGCAAGAAATCAAAATGAATTACAATTTAAATTGAGCCGATACCTGCCAAACACCACATCATTACTTACGGGTTCCTGTGGACTTTCAGATAGGTGCAGTCGCACACCTTGCGACATTCAGCATCTAAAGGAAATGAAGTGTAAGTGGTGCTGCACGGTAATTGGATCACAGAGTGTTTCAAAATTTTCTTCTGAGGAATAAAATAGAAGAAAATTCACAGTCGCTGCATACCTCTCTTTAGTGTCTTTAGGCAGCGGCCGTTGTTGAAGTTCCAGATCTTTAGGCAGCCATCTTGCCCCCCTGTGATGAGTCTGTACAAACGAAGCCACGGTGTCATAATGTCATGTGTAAATCATTTTCACAAGGAGAAAACATTATCATGAGTTGTCTCATGCATAGTACCTCCTCCCCTTGGGGTCAAAAGTCATGCATGTAACAGTAGATGGGCCGTGTGCACCACCAAACTCAAAAACTTGATGTCCAGTGTCAAAATCCCAGACTTTCACAACCTAAAAACGATAAAATTACAGGTGAATTTTATAGCAAAGTATTATTTTTGCAGATAATACTGATATATAGCAGATTAACTGAGCTACCTCCTTCCTGTATATTGTTTCCACACATTTTTTTTTAAACACAGATCAGGTGTCTTAGTCCATGCTATAAAATAATATTTTACTCACAGATCCCTCAGTGCAGCTGACAACTTGACGAAGCTCCTCACTATAGCCACAGCACATCACAGGCTCATTATGTGAAACAATCACATGGCGGTGGAGCTGTGGCCTTAAATTAGGGCAAAATGATTAAAAAAAATACAAAATAAAAAGAACAGGAAGATGATTGAAAAGGCACTAAAGTCATCCCTGATTTATGAAAAGAGCTCATATTCTTTATCTTCTGGCTAAATCAGAGGCATTAAATCCCTTAATAGGGAATATTTCCAAATCATGCTGTCCTTGTTAGAATGACATTGCCCATTGTGCCTGTCAAATTAGTCCTCTAATTTTAAAATTATCGACACAATTGAGCAAAACGGTCAAAAACGTTTGAGAGCAAATTGGATTCTATTGGCGCACAAACCACAAAGACATGAAAAACAGAACCAACCTTATCTTAAGAGGGAGTAAAGCCATGTAGTCTGCTGCAATATAAAGGGATTTCACAGAGGGAGAATAGAAGCATGCAGATATGTCACCATCAATCCCACTGGCTCTGGTGTTCGCCGTAAACAGGCAAGATTGATCTCGAATATGCCAGATCTGAAATGGGAGCCAGTAAAATGTCTATAAGTGGCTAATGGACATAACACTGTAGCTCTGTATTCACTCTGGAGGGTTTAGGACAAGTGAAACATGATAGAATGAGACATGTCCCACTTTAACAGTGCAGTCCATGGAAACAGGGAAGAGCCGATTGTCCTCTGACGAGATGCAGAGGTAGAAGATGGGGGCAGAGTGTCCCTTCAAAACCCCGGTCGGTTTCCTGTCCGAGGAAAACAGAACAAAAGGGTGCAGGTAAATGAAACATCCCAGAAGTCATTTGGATTCTACGGTGTAAATGGCCTTGAGTGACCACCTCATTTTTAACTTTTAACACCTGCACTCGCACTTAACCTTGTCAACTCTGCCGCTCCAATGGGAGCATTCGTCATTACTGTGGAGCTGGACTTTAATAAAACCCTCTGAACTTTATTTAAAATTCTAGTGGAGACCCTGACGTTTTCAGAGGTGCCAAATTTCATCTTAATATTTTCTATTTGATGTAGTGGGGCAGCCATAGAACAATGTTATCTTGGATTTAACGCCAATGAAGCGTTGCGATGAGCAGCCACACAGTATATAGTATATGCGGAATAAATGGCTTTTCTAAGTTTGATGGTGCTTAAGGGGAAATTTCTGCGAAAATCAGTCTTTAAGGGATTAAATATTTCAACTACACTGGGCCTCCCTTCTGTATGTGTCACTGATCTGGCATGTTCAATAGTATGTACAATATCTGGATCTCCAATTTTATCTTATCTATAATTTCCATATCATGTGTCTCATGTTTTCATGTCAAAAGTAATCTTGATTTTTTTTTTTTTTTTCTGCAAAACCAATTTCCTCTATTCTGCTCTGCTCTACTTCTTCATTATCCTCAGCTGGGAACCCAGTAAAATACGGCTCCTCACCCAGGACAGTAAGGGTTCCACATGCGCACGAGTCTGTCCATGCCTCCGGTCACCAGCAGGTTGTGTCTCTTGCAAAGGTCAAAGGTCTTGACGCCTTTGTAAACGGTGAAGACTGTCTGGTCGTAGGACGCCCGGGGCTGTGGGGTCCAGTTTGGCTGCACCTTCTTGTCCTTGCCCTCACAACAGGCTTCTGTGATCTCCCTCAGCTGCTGCTCGATGTTGGTTGACGGGAGCACACAGCCTTACAAAAGACAAACAAGCATTTCATTTGAAGGCCATAAAAATCCATCAAAACGTGTTTCTGGCAGCAGAGTGAATCATTATCAAAATAAATGACACAGCTTGGGCACATAGTACACACAACAAGGAGGTGGACATGGTAACCTACATGCATGCGTACGCACACACACACAAACACACACACACACACACACTGGCATTGATTGGTGAATTTGTGAAAGATGAGTCATCATGAGTCATCCTGCACAACTCTCCCTCTGGACTGCCTTACGTCCACCACAAAATTTCATTACCACACATTACGGCGAATGGACTTTGATACATGTGCTTTCATTCTGAGCATGCAGCATTTATTATTTGGCTCTTATTTTCAATCAGAGAGAGGATGTGTTTTCTGTCTGTGCTATAACACAGAAAACATCTGATTATTTAACCTTTATTTTTACGCTTGTGCTTTCCCATACACTGCGCATCATGCCACAGAGAGAACAGAGGCCAAATGAACAAAACAAGGCAGAAATTACCTATAACAACAGCAGATGCCTCATCATCTGAAGTGGAAACAACGGCGTTGATATTGTGAAAATATTTTGCCTAAATTGAGAATAGAGCATTAGCAGTACATGTTCAAAGCTGGCATTATCTATGCATCAGACAAGGAAAATGTCACCACTGAAATAACTGAGCTACCATTATTACACTGTTTAGGTAGAAAATGTCGTTTCTCAGTCTACTGTAAGTACAACTTTGAAGATATATATATATATACAAGGATACAAGGATACAAGGAAGTTTATTTGTCATTATACAACAGGCTGAATAATGAAATTAAAGTGTGATTAATATATATATATATATAGAGAGAGAGAGAGAGAGAGAGAGAGAGAGAGAGAGAGAGAGAGACAACAGAGACAACAGATTTAAAATGTAAACTGAGAAAGGTGAAATGTTACCTGTGTCACCCAGTCCTGATGGACCTTCCATCGGATATAAGTCACGTCCGGAGAAAGCACTGCTTGGTCAATTCCTATACTGGGCATATTCTCAGTCTTGGGTAATTTATGCCATAATCTATACATAAAAAAGGAAGAAATGTCTGACCCTGCATGCAATTTTTCACATTTCTATGACACCTCATTTTTATCTTCAGAAGTCTCCATAATTCATTTAATTAGTATGCAAATCATTGGAGAAAAAGGTAAAACTCTTTTCCATGATATACCTACCTGCTGGTATAAGTTTTAAGATTTTACAGAAACTTTACAAGTCAGTTTAACTTCAGCAAATATATACTGTAATGTATATGTATATCTATCAGTGTATATGTATATGTATATGTAATGTATATCTATTCGTGTGTGTGTGTATGTGTGTGTGTGTGTGTGTGTACATATTTAACATATACACACATTCACTCTGAAGACACTACATTATGCCATACTGACAAATTTGACACATGCAACATTTTTGAAGAAAACGGCACTTAAGGTCTGGGAGTATTTAAAGCAGCCTGAGCCATAATGCTATCAGCACAAGGCACTACAGGAGCCAGTGAATCACCAGGCACTGACCCGCTGGATCAACTTGAACAACCATGAGGATACATGACACCCATCAACACATCTCTGAAGGTTCACACAGCCAAGTTTATAACAAAGATAAAGACAGGTACCTTTGTAATTGGCTTGTACAAATATAAATAAACCCTAAACTCAGCTGCTATATAGAAATTATCTAGCCAAGCACCTTGACATGAGACAAAGAAAAATGCTCAACAAAGTACCAAACTGGAGACCGTGACTAGGCAATTTAAGAAGGCTGTCATAAAAATTCATGGTTAGCAGGAGATGAACATCTCAGTTCACACTGTAACCAAAATGAGATTCTTTAACACAGCTTTAAACAAATCCCCATCAGAGATGTGCACTGAGAGTATTTCTGTGATAGAATCAAGACATTATAAAAGAAGATATTCTAAAAGAAAAGATGACAAGTGCACTAGATGAATTAGGGCCTCATCATTTATACTGAGTGCAAAATTTTAAGATTAACAAAGACCAACACTAACTAGTCAAACAGAATTCCTCTGAAATGAAAAAACAACCTGTAATCCCTGAAAGGTTTTGTTTTATTGGTGTGCAACTGTTTTGGATTTATTTTAGTCTGTTAAATACAAACATATTCTCTACATGTACAAACCTGCCTTTAATTATGTGCTTTCATCATTATTGACATCCATTCAGGTCAGTGAAGCTGACTCTGCTTTACTCACACAGGGTTATTGTGCAGGCAGCAGCAATGTGTTTTGTTTAACAGGTCTCACATATTTTCATGGAGGGTCTCACCACCAGAGGTGTTATTTTGCTCAGAAGCCACCACACATGCAGTAAATCGTAACTGGCTCATGGGAAAGGCACTAATTA
The DNA here is from genome assembly GCF_902150065.1 of Myripristis murdjan. NCBI lineage: Eukaryota > Metazoa > Chordata > Actinopteri > Holocentriformes > Holocentridae > Myripristis > Myripristis murdjan. The sequence continues at coordinate 34,866,867 of NC_043992.1, read as the reverse complement.
ATTTTGATCACACCAAAAACAATATTTTCCACCGAGCAGTTTCACAGCAGGAGGGAAACAAGGAAGCACAAAAATCTGATTGGCTGTTAATGCCCAATGACAAATTGACAAAAATTGTCCAATTAAACAATATATGAGAAAACATAAATATACGGATCGACCATGGATCACAAAGGGGTTACAAAATGCCTGTAAAAAGAAAAATACACTATATAGAGAATTCATAAAACAAAGAACTAAAGAGGCAGAGAATAAATACAAAAAATATAAAAATAAGTTAACCAATATTATAAGGGTTAGCAGAAAGGAATACTATAGTGAGATATTAAATAATAACAAAAACAATATTAAAGGAATATGGGATATATTAAATAATATTATTAAAAATGGCTCTAGACCGTGTTACCCTCAGTATTTTATAGATAACAACATTAAAAGGGACAATATGGATGATATAGTTAATAGTTTTAATCGTTTTTTCGTAAGTGTTGGTCCAAATCTGGCAGAAAAAATCCCTGATCCGTCGTCACCTCAGGATTGGAATGATAATCTTATAGATAGAAACCAAAGCTCAATGTTCCTCACAGCAGTGGAAGAAAAAGAAATAATTGGTATTGTAAATAAATGTAAACATAAAACATCTACTGACTGTAATAACATTGATATGATAATTGTGAAAAGGGTCATAGAAGGGATCTCAAAACCACTGACTTTCATCTGTAACTTATCATTCCAAACTGGTAAATTTCCAAACAAAATGAAAATAGCTAAAGTTGTGCCGCTGTTTAAAACTGGGGATAGACACCACTTCACAAATTACAGGCCTGTTTCGTTACTCCCACAATTCTCAAAAATCCTGGAAAAAGCATTCAACAGCAGATTAGACAAATTCATAGATAAACATAAATTACTCTCCAACAGTCAGTATGGATTCAGATCAAACAGTTCAACATCATTGGCATTAATGGAATCACTTGAAGAAATCACTAACGCAATAGATCATAAAAAGTACGCAATTGGAATATTCATCGATCTCAAGAAAGCTTTCGACACAATCAATCATGAAATATTAATCAATAAACTGGAACGGTATGGGATCAGGGGGATAGTTTTGCACTGGGTGAAAAGTTATTTAAGGGACAGGGGACAATTTGTGAAGTTGGGAGAATATACTTCCTCATGCTTGGACATTGCTTGTGGCGTCCCCCAGGGGTCAGTACTGGGTCCAAAATTGTTCACTCTTTATATTAATGACATCTGTAACGTCTCAAACATATTGAAATTAGTTTTATTTGCGGACGACACAAATATTTTTTGTTCAGGGGAGAATTTGCAGGAACTTCTGGGGAGGATTACTGCAGAAATGTGTAAATTAAAGAACTGGTTTGATAGGAACAAATTATCGTTAAATCTAAATAAAACAAAACTCATGTTATTTGGTAATCATGAAATAAACACTCAAGCACTAATACAGGTTGATGGTGTAAACATTGAAAGGGTTCATGAAAATAAATTTCTAGGTATAATTTTGGACGAAAAAATAACATGGAAATCTCACACGAAACATATACAAAACAAACTGTCACGGAGCATCTCAGTATTAAGTAAGGCAAAACACTTTCTGGACCACAAATCACTCCACATTCTTTACAATTCACTTATATTACCATATTTAAATTACTGTGTAGAGATTTGGGGCAATACCTATAAATGTACATTACAACCACTTTCCATACTGCAAAAAAGAGCCATAAGGGTAATTCATAACACTGGTTACAGAGAACACACAAATCCTTTATTCTTACAATCAAAAACATTGAAACTCACTGATCTGGTTCATTTTCATACGGCACAAATCATGTACAGAGCAATAAACAACCTACTCCCAGCAAATATTCAAAAACTGTTTTTTCATAGAGAAGGGGGATATAATTTGAGGGGGGAACTAAATTTAAAACATCTTTATGCTCGAACAACTTTAAAAACGTTTTGTATTTCGATATGTGGAGTGAAACTGTGGAACAGATTGACGGGGGAGCTAAGGCAATGTCCAAGCATGAGCAAGTTCAAACAGCGGTACAAACACATGGTATTCACAAGGTATAGGGAAGAGGAAGGGTGTGACGAACACTAGGGTTCTCACATATTGTTTATTTACTTGTTATTTATTTTATTTATTTTTTTGTTGGCACCGGTAAATATGTTGAGTTATTTATGATTGTGAGTATGTGATCAGAAAAAAAAAAAAAAAAAAAACAGGACACACAGGAGGTAAACTGATTAATTACTAAGTGGAGAGGGGGTAGGATTCAATAAGCATTGTGCTTCTTCCTACTCCTTTTCGAACATGTTAAGTTAATATTGTTTTCAATTGTTCTTTTGCTGTTTTGCTGTTTTTCTTTTCTTTTTGGACAACTTGCACATGTTCGAAATAAAGCCTTCATTCATTCATTCATTCATTCATTCAATGTCTCCCTACAGTTCAGCGGAGTTTGTTTCAGCCACTCAACTGTGTAGAAAATCAAAGATGAGTTCAATCGATGAGCTGAATTGCTGGCAGTGTGTCAGTTTGTCCAAAAAATAAATAAATAAATAAATAAAAATAAGTATCAGAACAGCACAACTAATAAAAGAAAACAAAGAAAAGCTGGACATGTTACGATTTTATAAATACAATCAGAATATATATTGTATGCTCTGATAGTCCTGTTTCCATATGAATAGTGCATTCACTGCCCACATTATAAATAAGCTTATAATGTGTTTGTGATTTGTTTTTTGCTGTGAAGTTCCGTCGGGGTCATGTTGGAATTGCATTGACGGTGCATTTGTCAAGAAAAGCCAAGGTCTTTATTAAAGGAAAATTACCTCAGGATTTGTCCAGCAGAAGACATTAATATGATATTCACGCAGCCCTGGATCACAAACAGGAAAATGAGCGTTTCACAATATTAATCAAGTGGGATATAATAAATTAACTCTCTGCTAATTGGATCTGATGTCAACAAGAGAAACAGTCTACCTGGTCGTCTCCATACACAATGGCACATTCGTCAGGGCCGGTGTCGCTGTGGAGAGAAGCAGCGTGTCAGATCAGGACCCTTTGGTGTGTTTGGAGGATGATGCTCATATAAAACTGTGTTGCTCACCAGCAGTCTAATGTCAGAGGCAGCGTCTCTAGAGCGGTAATCTGGCAGTAAGGCTCCAGAGAGGAAAGCTCGTACATTTGGATCTCTCTGTCCCTGCAGGACGGCAAACAAACAAGCACAAAACCAATATCGCATAGTCTGAGATCTCCTCTAAATAAATATAATGAATGTTTTGAGTAAACAACCCTGTCCTATGTCAATTCATTAGACTTATTTTCAATATTACCCTGTTGCAATGATCAGCTTGCTGTACTGTATCATAGGAATAAAATCGGTTGCCCACTTTGAGCTCCTAGTTGCAGGTCTTTCATGCTGTGATAAATGAACAAAACCACAAGTTAAATACTCGTGACATTTCAATGGACCCGATCTGAATGCAGCATTCAATTTCAACTGTCACTGTCACCAAGTGCTCGCTCATGGGAGAGATTTTGGTTCATGGGATGAGCCAAAATTTCTCTCCGTAAGCGCCTTGCAATACCTTCTATACACACAAAACTGAATTGAATTGAACCAATTTGTCTTATAAAGATGGTTTTACAAAACGTAATACAGAACCATAAAATGCTAATTCGGTTCACTGCATTATGCTGACTGGCCAACATCAGCTAGATTTATTTGCCAAATATATTTTACAGTGACAGAAAAAGGCATTGTGATATTTTCATTTTCCTGCATTATGAATGCAGCACATTTATGCCGAACAAAGGCAACATCACAGTGCTGGTAAATGTGCTCAAATTCAGGGTGCACTATGAAAAACTGCTGATGGTTGATTTAAATGAGGACCTTTCAGACTCAACTGACAAAATGTGGTATAAGCATCTGACTGTGAGAATCGTGTAGCAATTATGTGCTTCTTCTACACTCTCTATCAGTTGAGTCTGAAGGGTCGTCACTTCAGCGATGTTGCATAGTTGCACCTTTAAAACATACAAACACGCTTTTGGTCTTCTGTAGTTGAAGTCCAGGGCTCCAGCAGCAAACAGACCCATCTTCTTGCACCGTAAGGATCGTGTCATCAGGGGTGGAGTGGATTTTTGCAACGGGAACGCCGTGACACACGGTCTTGATTGTGGCGGGCAGAGTGAAGGCCGCCTGCTTACTGCGTGCCACACATTCCTCCGTCGCTCTGTACTCCAACTGCATGTACGTGCAGAACTCATCCTGCATGATATTATGTGTAAGAAAGCACAATCTGTTTTCCACCCCCCCTGCATTCAGATTTCAGATTCAGTTTTGTTATTAGTCTGAGGACACTCTCCAGTCAGAATGCTCAGGGTGCTACAAGAAGGGACTGTGTTATCCCACTGAGAGGAAGTGTGTTTATTCAATCTGCCGTCACACACAGAGCCTCAGAGGAATGGAAGTCTCTGCCAACACAAATCAGAGAGCCGAACACATATCGGTCCTCCTTTAGGCAACAAATAACTTGGCTCATTAACAATCGAATTTGCCATCATTAAAACAGCACGTCTCTCTGTTTATCTGTTGCCATTTTGATTCCCACTTTGTTTAAATTAGCCTGTGTCTGTATGCTTCTGTATTATGTGTGTGATGTATGATATGTTGAGCTGAGCTTGCTTACTCTGTTGTATTTATGTGTCCACTTGTGTCTTTATGTTCTTCTAACCCTGCTGCTTCTGATTTATGCAGTTGTTTGACTTACATGCATTGTACACAAAGACCATTGCTTTTGCTGCTGCTGCTTATTCATCCCAGTTCTGCTTCTTCAACAATTCATTTTGGTGTATTGTCTAACAAGTCAGATTTTAGGCACTGCATTTTAAAAACAGTGTTACCTTATGGAAATGTATTCTTGCATTTTCCTTTAACCTTTGCTCCTAATTAATTTTAGCTTCCCTTCAACTACAGATGAAAACTAGCCACTGTGGTGAACCTCTGCATTTACATTTAATGTCTATCAGTGTGCACCGTGTCTGTCATATAAACGAATAAATAAATTAATTAATTAAACACTTTGCACTCTGCATGTTAATTAATGTGAACTCTTTGTTGTAGTTATATCCTCCATTATCATCAGCACCTTTTGGTCAAGATCAGCTAAAAAATAAATAAATAAATAAAAATAAACACTCAACAAATAATAATTAAAATTTGGCTGCAAGCATCAGAGAAGCGGGTCATTAGACTTCCAGAAGGTTATATGCAGCACTTGTAGAGGGTTGACTAAGTTTAAAGCATTTACGCTGCAGCAGAAAACTCCAGCTACATACATGTGCCCTCTGCTTGCTTCGTGCATGATTTTATATAAGCAATTCAAGTTCCACATCCAGAATTGTGGCGGGGCATGTCCATGTTAGCAGGAGACTGATGCATCCACCCACGCCCCAACCCCCCTCCCACCCCTATGACACACACACACACACACACACACACATACACATACACATACACAATTGTAAAGCAAAACAGCCTTTTTCCTGCTTTCTCTAAATTGAAAGAGGAGGAGATGTGTGACACCATTTCAAATCATGAAAAAGATGCAGAAAAAGAAAAAGCATTGATGTTAGAAGTTCACAGGCTGATGTACCTTGATATTACAGATAAGCTGATTGCTCACACACTTACGGCGCCATCATATCAAATGTGTACAAAGTTTCAAAAAACAACTACAAACTAAGTTATCATCTGATAGGCCAGGCCACAATGCACCAAAATGACTCTTAATTGGACTGATACGAATGCGACATTTTCCATGATAGAAAAGTATGGGTGATTTAAAACTATATGAGATCCGTTAAGACAATTATAATCATATTTATCCTTGTGTACTACTACACATAGAGAAATAGCCTAGCATTGGTTATACTGTATGTTTGCCATCCCTGAATGTACTGGCAAATGAAAATGTAACAGCAAAAAAAATCTAATAAAAGTCCTAATACCAACTCACTGCTGCAACCATAAACAATACCATCCATACACTCTTAGCAAGGCCAAGGTTGTCCACTGCATATTCCTGAAGCGTCACTAAAACTATGATTTAATATGAAAAAAAAAAAAAAAAACATTCAAAGTCTATGCTTCTATCATCTGCTGTTCAAATCTAAAGACTGATTACATCTTAGTCTATTCAAGCAAAATGACTGAACTGATTCCACAGCAGTCTGTAATGATAAAAAAGACCATTTACATGCTACAGTGTAACACCACAAAGGCAGATATCCAGACATAGCATCTAAAGTCTTCATCGCAAGTATACAAACACATATATCACTCTGTCCAGCTTGATATAGCCGACCTGTATGGTGAAACTAATCCTTCCTCTGAAATCCACTGAACAAATATGAAAGTAAAGTATTAAAAGTGAAACCAATGCTCTATTCAGGCAAGTACACCCTTTTTTTGAGTTAACGCAGATGTCCTGTGGCTGACATCCTGCTCACTGTACTGTTGGGCTGGCACTAAAAAAAGCATTAAGACAAAAATCATTGTTTTCAGTTCAGTAGCATACATCGAAGCTGGATTAGAGTTGCCAAGAAATAACCCTATCACATTTCATGGTAACTTTTTCTCTATTATAGATTTGTGGTGTTACTGTACCGTGCATGGAAAAGTTCTTTAGCTCATGCAATTTCCCTTTCACTGAATGAAAGGAGCAAAAATGAATTTCATCTCACCCACGAAATCCTTCCCTGGCCTGAATAATCGATCTTCTTGAATAGCTCTTGAATTTGTGTATTGCTCTGTGAAACAAGAGGGTGAAAAAAAAAAACATAAAGAATATTATCACTAAGAGAATTAGCATTTAAAAACTGGCATAATTAATCAGGTAATTGTAAAGTGTGTCTTAAATTACAAGGATGTGGGACACAGAGAGAGCAAGCGAAAGAGAAAAGATGAGAAAGAGACGGTGAAATAATAAGAGAAAGAATCACCCTTGCTTACAGTGTTATGCAAATTCAAACACTTCTTCACTATGCAGCCAAAATTCTTCTCATCCATGGATCTCAAGCCACCCATTTCAAATTCCTTTGTAGAGAAAAAAAAATGCAATAAAAGAACTAAACATCTCCAGGAAATGAAAAAATAGACTCTGAATATTGAGAAAAGATGCAATTCATACCTCAAATGCCCGTTTTAGTTTCTGGAGGTCTTCGAGAGATACCTGATCAGTCTTATTGGAAAGAGGAAAGGCCGTTGTCATTATATGTGCACCCTAATCCATAACGCAGCAAATTACTGTCACGCGTGCTGATTATGAAAATTAGGACAAAAACCTTCCAGGGAAAAAACAGAGTGATAAGCTTGAATAGAACCAGTTATTAACATTAACTCACCAGCCACTTAATTAATTCTGAATGCTAAAAATACAACACAAAGTTAGAGAGAGGACACACTGTCTGCCTTATCATTAACAATGCACATGATTAGGATGCCACCGTTGAGTATTAATGGAAATCTGTAATAGCCAAGAGAGAGACAGCGACCTCCATCAGCGAGCATCCTTGAGGAGCTTGCACAGGGGCAGATGACAGGCCATGCTCTCTGTGTTAATGACCTCTCTTCAATTTGCTGTGGTTTCCTAGCAACGAGTCCTTCATCCATGACACTCTTTGATCTACCATTAATAAATAACAGGGATAAACAGCCTAATTCTTCAAGGATGCGACTGGAGTCATGGCTTCCCCACGGTATCTCCTGAATTGCAGAGATAATAATTGCTTAATCAGTCAGTGTCGAGTGTAGCATGATGGATACGGTGGAAGTGTTCATATGACCCCGACTGCCTTCCAAATCCCTTTATTTGAGCTGCATAACTTTAAACTCTTGAGGCTGCTCTGCCTAATCTGTTATGGCAAATTTCTCATTACATTAAGCGGGAGTGGGTGACTGACATTTGCATCTGAACCCCACAAACTTTAGCCAAAGTATTTTCACTCCCCTTCTGTGTCATTCCATCATCCCTGTCAGCTTGAAAGCTTGAATTTGAATCTATTGGGATCCTTTTAAGTAGATGACACGGCAAATGTGTTTGTTTTACTTTGGCCTGAAACACAGCCATCTCGGCCATGGGACAGATTGTCCAGCCCAATGCGCTGTCAGGCAATGAGTAAATTGATCATCAGTTTGATTTAAAATGACAGTTTTGGCATCACCTCATACTCTCTCTTTCTCTGCCTGTGAGGTCTGCTTCAGCTGTAGTTTACTTGGAGACCACGAGACAGACTCCAGTAGCTGTTAGCGTTGCAAGGGAGGGCTACATCTGACACTCTAGTGACACCTTGAGGTTAAAACCAGCAGCTATACATCACTAGATCCACAGGGAAACAAAAGAAACCTCATAAAGGTCTTTTGTAATCCACAATGAGACAAAATAATTAAAACAAAGTGACATTTGCTGTACATGGATTGGATTGACCTTTCTAACTTCACATCAGGGTGGACTTTTATTAAAACTGTACCTTGAGGCTGCCGGGGCTGTGAGTTAAATCGGCTTTGAGGAGTGGTCGTGTGGTAAGATGAGCCTTATCTCCAAGTGTAACAGAATGTCTTCGCCTGTTCTGCTTCAGCAGCTCTCGCGCCAACCATTCAGGCTGCTGGTTTCCATCCTTGGAGTTGCCCACTGGCCTTGGTGCCAGAAAATCATCTGTCAGTATCTCACCTCGACAACATGGCCCAGAAACATTAATCCTCCTCTCGTCTGAACTCCCCAATTCAGAGAGGATGAGAGAGGATGTGAGGCTTTGATATTAGATATTTTGACTAAGACTATGCTTTTGTTGTTAAATGGATTCCGTCTAATTATTGAATATCAGCAATTCTTTGCTCCCTCAACACAATATGTGAATATGTGAAAGAACTTACTGCATATGTGAGGCTGTAAATAAACTTTTCTTGAGACTATTGAGCCAGCACTGCAGCAAACATAAAAATAGAAGAGGGGAGGGAAAACTGCACTGAGATCTATTTGCTTGGGAATGTGATTATGAGCTCCAGATAACAAGACTTCCAGTTTTGCACACTGACTACTCAGTGCTGCCGCTGATGGCAACTCCTGTACCTTGACAACTGTAAACATTTCCCGAGCGAGGATCTGCGCCTGTAGAGAGGCATACATGACAAACATGACTTTGCCTCAATCCAAATCATATCATCACCTGCTCTCTACACTGAGATTAAAAGAAGAGATGAATAGTTGTAGGGGATTAAGTTGCGGTACGGCTTGAAAAAAGTATATGATCTTGCTTTTAAGGAGAGCAACAAAGCAGCAGATTACCTGGGGACATGTAGGGTTTCTAATTTTCCCAAAGCTGAAGAAGGACGCACTTTTTTCTCCAGTGGCATTCTTGTTATTTTTTCTGTATTTCTGTGAGCAAAGCGGCACACTCTCCCCCTGATCTCCAAACAGACGTTTTCAGTCAGGTCTCATGTTAGCCTACCTGACACTCACTCTAATGTTACACCTGGCAAGATGACTGAGTCTGGTAGCTAAGAGACCCGGCGTGACAACTACACCTATGGCACAAACACATACAAGACCAGGTATTTCCAAAAAGAAAAACAATGTTTTTACCAGTAAATAACTGACTTGTTGAATCTTGTTTGTAACTAATAAAATATTGTGTTTTTCAAACTATAATTTTAGTGGCTCCCCAATTTATTAACTTATCCAGTTGCAGGTAATAGCAGGTTAACCCATCTCGTTAATGCTGATAAGTATTAGCATTTTCACTGTTTCCATAAAATTAAACAAACAAGTGATCATTATTACTACTTTTGTAAAGACTTGCAAAAGCATACAGTATTTCAAAGTGGAAAACAAATCCAAAGCTATGATGAACACTTGATAAAAATGCACCTCTGTGAAACACTGTGCAGCTAGAGCACAGAAAATGAATGTACCACTGAGTTTGATTGTGACTCAGTCATCAAGTTGTGAAACTGCAAACACAGTTGGATGTTAGGATGTTGGATTGGAAACTGTCAGAGAGCAGAATATGGCAACAATGCATGGGCAAATGTAAATGTCTTTTCATCAGGCAGAGAAGTTTAATTATGGGACAACACACCTTACAGCATACAACACAAACCAACACAGTGCCTCTCTGTTGCTAAGGGGAATGTTCAGTGAGGTCCGGGCCAACTCGATATCCACGCAGGTGAGTAGGAAGTAAGCGAGACAGCAGGAAGGTTGTTTACTTTCTCCCCTTGTTTTGGATGAGCACCTTTACTCAGCAGTGTGTCGACAGCCTCCTTTTCTGCAAATTCAAATCACAACATCCATTACATGTGCCTTGAAATCTGCAATAGCAATAATCCGTTTGGTCAAAATCAGCAAGTAGTCTGTTTATATGTTCAAAAGTTTAAAGCCATTGTTTGATGCTAACCGTTCTGAGGTAAAATTTTGTATAACTGCCGCAGTTCCTGGGGTTGCACAGACTTTATCACAGGTGTGATATCAGCGACTCTCTTTCCAAAGAACCTGTCATAAGTTGTCAAGTCTGCCACTTTCTCCTGTGTGTGGATGTGATTTTGAACAACAGTTGGAACTGAAACACAGAGAAGAATCAATACATTGAAATTCTTGAGCTTGGTGAACCATAATCATTGTTTTACTGTGTTTGCATGCATCACTACTGTTTTCTGAGGTTATAGTACCTATACCCTGGCCGGATAACTTATGTGCATTGCAGCTGCTGACTCGCAGTTCAGGTCTTTGCTTCGTCTGGCGGTAATTGTCTCTCATCTCTGTGTCAGTGCAGAAGGGCACTTGGCGCCTGCTGTGCAGAGGGGCAAGTCGCCTCTCTGCATTATTAATGCCATCACATCCTGTCAACCAATTTCCAAGACAAATAGGGATATAAGAAGAGAAATAGTACACCAACGTAGCAGTGGTTTAATTTGGCCACGAGCAGCTATTTGTGACATGTTTTCATACAAGCCATAATGCTGCATTAAAGATTCAGCATCTCTTCCATGGACTGCCCCCTAATTTATTGTTAGTTGTTTGTTTTCATTATGCAAAACCCACAGGCTTCTCTACCTTGAGGTATGCCTGTGAAGTCAGTCCTGTAGGTGGAGCAGTACTGAGCTGTCAAGGCCTTATGGATCTCATCCTCAGATGGTGGACAATTCCAAGGAAATCCTACATCCGCAGACATTTGTCTAGTGCCCCTCGGCAGCCTCCACATCATGAAATACTTGGGGAAAATAGATTGGATAAAGGTTAGCATGCACTGTGAGGGGTCATGCATGGCAATAGATAAATGTAATCCCCTCAGCTGAAGTTAATTCAGCCTAAATGCCAACCTGATTTGGATGTGGGTTGTTTCTGCTCTGTCCTGAAGCTGCTTCTGTGCGAATGCATTCAGGTTTACAGGCTGGCTTCCAGCAAAAATCATCATTGTACACAGTTGAACCCACACATCGAGACCGGGAATATGAGTCTCTGTATGATTTCGATGGGTACCTGTATATACACACAGACATAGACATATGTACACATACACATCCTCATTCACACACACACACACACAAACGCTGAAAAACGCTGAAACACTCCTTTATAGCAAGCCTTAAGGACAGGATAGAAGTACTCACAGCAGAAAATCTGCAGTTGAGTTTGGCCGGTGGATGAACTCTCGTCTGTGGGATGTTTCATATGGATCCCACCATTGGTTACCATCTCGAAAACCATTTTTTATTTCAAGAAAAAAAAAATCCTTGTCAGCGTTCATACAAATGAAAACCATGGTAGTAAATCTGTGTTTAGGCAAATTAGGTGAGAAATTGTCCTGTCTTGTGTGAGCGTCATCGCTACCTGGTGCTGCCATGCTGAAGGCTGTTTTGGTTCGTCCGGTCGGTTCACTGAAACTCCTCCTGCAGGAACAAGGAACAGGATCCCGGTGGCAGGTCACTTCTTGGCTGCCTGCAGTAGCTTGCTGAGGTAGAGGAATTACATTTTGTGAAATTTATACATAAACTTGACCCGATGTGTAATGACACGTATAAACTTTGTCTCTGTCACGAAGGCAGATGTTGCTATGTTATAGGCGCTGTTGCTATGGAGACGCAGCCCTACAACGCTGGAGTGACCGCTGCAGGGGGGATGCTGCATTAAACATTGAGCCCCGTCTCCTTCTCATGCTGGCCCCTAATTTATACTCGAAGTTGTTTGCTTTCAATATGCAAAACATTAAGTGTGTGCACACGCATCGATTTTCATCCGCTCGCTGAAGCGATTCAAACATTGAGAAATTGTTTTTCTCCACGCTGGTATTAAATTAGATGAGATCCTAAAAGGACTCAGTGTTTTCCTAATAAACTCATATAAACAGGGCAGGCTGGAAATTTAAAACAGAGAACAGCTCCATGGTGCTGAAATGACAGACGATCATATGATCTGCTAACACGGATCATAAACAGCCACACGCCAATATAAAACTGGCTAAAAATATATATTACAACACTACCAGGAGCAGGCATTTTCTAATTTCGAAAAGTGTGGAGCCTGTCTCTCTTTTGTGCCTCGGACTCCGTGAAACTGTGCATCTTTTCATGTGTGAAATCCTGGCACTGACTCTCTTTGTCATTCAATTTTAGCGCCGTCAGGTCCGTCCTCTTTGTCAAGCAACCAGTCACAGGACGTGCAGGACTTGGACAGCCACTGGCCAATGAGATGCTCCGAGCTCTTGGCGGCAGCCAATGGGCGGCGGCCGAGTCCTGCGCACTCGGAATGAACGTAGGCTGCTGCTCACGGCCAAAAGACCGCGCACCGCCTGGGCTGCTCGCTCCATTGTTTGAGATATAGCGACGTACAACTGGCCTCACATAGCGTTACTGAGGTAAGTCACGTCAACACATTTGATAACTTATTAATAAAGCAAATCGTTCTTACATATATATATAAGTGAATTAAAGAGTCCGTTGTGAAGCACTGCGCACAGTTTGGAGCAGTGTATGTTTTTTTATCTGAATGACCGCCCCGGATAGTAGTTAAGTTGCTAACATGGTGTCAAGCGCTTGCTAATGTTATCAAACACTCGTCTTGCTAGCTGGATAGTCTGCTAAAGTTAACGCCAGGAGGGCCAATAAAGAGAGCAACCAAGTCCGAGTGAGATGCATTTTCTCCTCCAGAGATCAACACCGATTTACTCCGCTAATAATTGTCGCTAACTAACGCCAGCACTAGCAGCTACGAGTCATCCCGTTAGCCTGTTACCTTAGCGCGACAATGACAAGCGCACCGATATCTCAAAAGCTAACGTTAGCTAGCTGGACGAAAGCCGAGGCAGCCAATACAATGACGCAGGACTGAGCATCCTACTCCGAAGTCGCCCGCCACTTTTCATTGAAACACTTAATAACCCGTGTTAACCTGGCCAGCTGCCTGAACTAGCACGTTGGCTCCCGTTCACAGCTACACAGAGAGCGAAAAGCCTGTAAACGCTCTCCTGTTCCGTCTCCCAGCCAGTGTTATCTTATCGGCCATTTGCATCATCGCCTTATGAAAATAAGTACTGTTGTGAGCCAGCTTGCTAACATTAGCCAGCCCAGCTAGGTGGCTAACGTGATGCTAAAGCCAAGAGAACACAAAGCTAGAAAGGGGGCCATAATGGCTAATGCTAGCGAGCAAGCACAGACGCTTGAAGCTAATGCTAACGTCAGTGTATGCATATACAATAGCTACAGCCGGTTTCATGAAATCTCAATTGGATGCTGTTAGGTAATGTTCCATACTGCAGTGTTTGGTTGCAACCTCTAGGCTATAACCCAGTAAATCAATATTGCAACTAATACACCACTAAGCTGTAGTGCAGTTAGGTGCAGCATTTTAAGGAGCAGCATGTTGGGCTCTGCATACAATAGATCATCAGTCACCCCCGGCACCCCCCTCCCTCCACCCGATCTAAACAATAGATGGAACTGACAAAGCAGAGGAAGACAATTGAGCAGAGGGATATTTAGATATGGCCATTGCTGCTGTGTAGTGGTCTTGGATTCATTTCACTCAAAACGTCTTTTCCTCTCATTAAGTAAACCAAGATGGTGAAAGATCCAAGGAAGCCAAGGGGCAAAATGTCCTCGTATGCCTACTTTGTGCAAACATGCCGGGAGGAGCACAAGAAGAAACATCCTGAAGCAAGTGTCAACTTTGCAGAGTTCTCCAAGAAGTGCTCGGAGCGATGGAAGGTAGATACAAAGCCACATTAACCCTGTGATGCCCGTTGGATGATATTTAATAATTTAACAAAAATTACCTAGTTTGTTCTTCAGTATAAAATGTGGATTTGTCAGCAGAATGGTTGTTAAGTGGTGTTTGTATTTTTCCAAAGACAATGTCGCCTAAAGAGAAAGGCAAGTTTGAGGATATGGCGAAACAAGACAAGGTCCGGTATGAGAGGGAAATGAAGAACTACATTCCCCCCAAGGGCCAGAAGAAGAAGCGGTTCAAGGATCCTAATGCCCCCAAGAGACCCCCGTACGTATCATTAGTATTATTAACCTTTTAGAGGTTGTTTTGCTGACAGTTAATGTTGAATGGGTTATTGTGACTTAGAAAATGACATGTTATTTGCCCCACAGGTCCGCATTCTTTTTATTCTGCGCAGATTTCCGCCCCAAGGTAAAGAGTGAGAATCCTGGCCTCTCCATTGGAGACACGGCAAAGAAGCTGGGAGAAATGTGGAACAGCTCATCTGCAGAAAATAAGCAGCCATATGAAAAGAAGGCTGCCAAGTTGAAAGAGAAATATGACAAGGTAAATAGTAATTAGAGAAGTGAAGTTGGAGCACGTTTTGTAATGTGTTCAAAACTTGATGGATGTCGGGTTTCCTTACCTCCGAGAACACAATAGGCTTCTCTGTAGCACTAAGTAAAAATTTCCCCTGCATTCCACAGGATATCATTGCTTACCGTACAAAGGGGAAACTGGATTCAGGATCAGCAGCTGCAGCAGATGATGATGAGGAAGAAGATGACGAAGAGGAGGGAGAGGATGAGGATGACGACGAGGATGAGGATGATGAGTAATTGCATAGGGGTGGGACCTAAAGTTTTGTTTATGCCATATAACCCTATTATACTCAATTTACCATCTTGAAACAAGTCAGACAGAACAAGAACATGTGTATATTTAATGTTTTTAAGATGTACAGTGTTATCCTCCTTTTTTGTAAAGTTAACACTACATATCTTAAGTTTGAAATTTTCTAGTGGTAGTTCTTTATCCTTGCCATAATATGTAACAATTTAGGAGGACTATGAATCAGTATGAAAGTAGTCTAGGTGTACAACTCAAAAATGAGATTTCTGAGTTGGTAGTGTATTTTTTTCTTGTTTTGAAGAATATTTTTTCATGTGCTGTCACAATGTCTTTTTTATTGTTCTTTGAATACCACTCTAATATCAGATGCAGCTGTCGACATTCAAGAATGTCTTAATAAAGGTTGTTCTTTTTTTTTTTTTTAAGTCTTATTTTTCTTCCCTCAACTTAAATTATCTCCATGACCGAGGCTCTCTGCTGCCAATATACCACCACTAGCCCTACTCGAAGAACATCAACAGCCTTTCAGATTCATATGTAAATAATCAAATCTTGATTGGATTTGGGACTTTTCATTAAAAAAAAAAAAAAACATGAATGATGATGGTGGCTGCAATAGGGAGTGCCTTTTTGATAGCCTTGTATGTGGTTTACAATACAGGATAATGGTAATACAGGATTTAACAGGATAAAGAGCCTGAAAACTGAACTCAACTCAATAAGTCAAAACAATTATTTGTGTTGTGGATATTGGCTGTATGTATTGTAACGCTCTGCTCAGCATTGATATGGTTTAATTAAGGCATTTGTGTTTGGCCAACAGCAAGAAACTATTATAATGAACACAAATCTAAACCTACATCAGTTTTTTTAAAATATGGTCATCCTTTACACCAGTGGTTTTCAAACATTTCAGTAATGTAACCCCTTTGAATTTTTTTTGGAGCCAAGCTTCCCTTGACCAGTGCATAAAACATAGAAAAAAGCCTATATAAAAAGACACAACACAGCATTATCATTGTCTAAAACAACAAACTGACACTGGCAATATTTTGTTGGTGCTGTTTTTGCCTCTGTCACTTCTTTCTCCTTGTTTTTATCTGTATTGTTGAATTGAACAAACATCTTGGCTCAACAATCACGCCATCTGATTTAAACCAGAAACACACACATTGGACACCCAGAGGGAATACTGAATATAAAGAGTGGTTTATCAAACTTCCATTTACAGTTTTTGTTGAATTATAGTATAGGATAATTAATTTTAGGTATTATGCATGACAGATATTTTTTAAATCAATAAGTTTAAAAAAAAAAAATCTCATGACCCCTGCAGTTCTCCAACGAACCCCCATGTGAGAACCACTGGTTTACACCACTTAACGTTAGTCTCAAAGATATAGCTGTACCTTTGAAAGGAATACTGAAATTGAGAATTCCAAAACCTTGGATTTGTACAGAAATAGGTGAGTAATATTGATTGGGGGCACATCCTGGTGTATATTATGCTTTCATCATTCTGTCTCTTTACCACTGACCTTTGCCAAAAGCTGCCTATTTGACAGACGAGGACTGGCAGAATGTTCGTTAGTGGTTTGAGCAATCTGAGTCCAGAGGGTGGTGCCATGATGAAGAAAAGTCTAAGTGAACTTAAACTAGACTAAGCTATAGATTTTTTATTTTTATTGTAATGTCCTATTTGACGGTTGTAATTCAATATTTGAATCAAAAGATATATGTGAGCAAAAGACAGTCTGAAAAAAAAAAAAAAACGTTTCATTTCATGATTAAGGGGTGAGCCCGAACTCTGGTGAGCAATTTGACCCCGTTTACATTGGAACATGAAATTTAAGTGCTGTGCAGCCGTTTTGAGTGCAGCTCAAGTGTCCACAGAAAAGTGCTCTTTTTGTGTTGTGTGTGTACTTCCCTTGTGAGCCCACAGCAGGGACCTTTTGTGAGCATAATGCTTGGATAGAGTTCCCCCTGCCTGTAATTGGAGATAGTCTCACAGTCACGGTGGCCTCACAGTCACTTAAAGGGGGTTCACATATCCATTTATCAGACTGTT
The DNA here is from genome assembly GCF_902150065.1 of Myripristis murdjan. NCBI lineage: Eukaryota > Metazoa > Chordata > Actinopteri > Holocentriformes > Holocentridae > Myripristis > Myripristis murdjan. The sequence continues at coordinate 34,849,637 of NC_043992.1, read as the reverse complement.
CTCAGCAGCTCTGCCCTTTGCTATACAAAGAGCTCTCCCTCTCAAAGGTGTTTGCAAATATGACTGAATTCAATCCACAGTGGTCCTCTTTCAATGAGACCAACTCAAAAACCAACTCAAAAGCCTCTTCATTCCATAGAATATTCTTGAATGTACTTAACACTTGGATTATAGTACTTGTTTTGATGCATATTTTTTAATGATAGAAGTCCTGCCCTGGTTGGTACCAGTTGCATCATTTATTGTAATAAAATAACATGTTAATATCACATTAGCATCTCCACAGTTATTTTTCTTATACAACAGAGACAGATTGTTTTAAATAAGAGACCAGGATTCATTAGAACATCTTGCAATTGCAATTCGTATAGCCTAGTTAAATATTTTGCTTCAAGAATCTGAACTTGTTAAATGTTTGTTGCATGTTGGGAACACAAAATCTATTACTCTTAGCGCAGAGAGATTTTATCATTCTGTGCTACAATGTCATTCAACTCTGCTCCCTTTTGAAATCTCTGCCTCAGTCTGGAGGCTTTTTTTCTCTGTCACTCCTTTCACTCAGTGAATGAATGCCTTGCACACTGAATGAACCCCCATCTCACATGTGGCAAGAAAGGATCACTCCAGGCTACCGTACTGGAGGAATCCATTCAAATGGTTTGTTTCATTTATACATTAAGCAACCTCTAAGTTACAAGTGGCTAAATCTATGGAGAATATAAAATGGATTGATTCAGCAGAACACTGTAAGCTGTAATGTTGCTCTTTTTTTTAGTTGTCAGACTTTGGTTTAACTCTTTCTAGGAAAGCAAGAATATGTGGACTACTTCAGTTTAAAGGTTATGTAGGCTCTGTTCTTGTGAATTACCTATATAACTGTAGAATTGTAGGAAACCTTGCTGTCCCATCCAATTCACTGCATTTTGGATTTTGGTCCACCAATGGAACTCTGAAACTGGATCTGCAAAGGGTGATGTCAAAGAGGCGTGCCACTCAGGATTACAGGCTGAGAAGATTGAGTAATCACTATGGATACAGCTTTTATAGTTTTGCATTTGTTAGTCTTGTGTGGAGGTAATGCAATGCAGTCCCCAGGACCTGAGTTTTAGTGCCTTTTATTGTACACAGGATCTCATTTCCACATGTGACTGTGTAAATATGACCAAGTAGAAGCTGCACTTTGTGAGTAAACTTGATAATGGACTTTACTGGACAATGGAGGACATACATAAATTTCCTGTTTCATTTTCTGGTAAGTTGGCCTGCCTTCTTTTCAGCTGATGTTTAGTAGCAGTAATGATGGATTTATGATATACCTGGTCAAAATGTATGTTTAGATCAGTGCCTGCGTTTTTACATCCAAAGTCAAGCATAGATTACAACATGCATACTAATATGTGTTGCTGAGTGATGCTGTGGAAGTAAAGCTGCAGCAACTGTAGAAAAGAAAAAAAGTCAGTCAGCAAATGTACTTTCTCCTCTGAGCGCCGGGTACCTATTTAAGTTTCACTTTAACAAAGCGTTGCCTCTCAAAGGGGAGAGAGGTAAACATTTTTATCTCCATCCCCAAAGATTTATTTTTCATCTTCAAACAGGAGGGATATTTCTGTTCATGACATACATTTTATTTACTTTTTGTGTGTGGCTCCACAGGTGCTGAACACAATATCCTCTCATGAATCTTCATCTACAAATAGAGTAAACTCAAGCAGCAAGACGCAGCGTGCTGATATTGTCCTGGGGCAGCACAGGCTTCCCCCCCGGTATTATACATCTGGTGACGCTGTGGATGCTGTGCCTAAGCATGGCACAGGCAGCTCGTACTCTCGTAACAGATGGCGAACACAGATGGCTTTCTCCAAATCTGTGTATTCATTTGAAGTGAAAGAAAACACAGTACCAGGTTAGTCAACTGTGTACCAAGGCCTTCCGCTTGTCAATTTGACTTCACAGTTTTTCACAATCATCAAATGACAATCTGTGCTCTCAAAGGAGTGTGTGAAAATACCCCATACCATGAATGCATTTGCTCACAGCGTTATATAATATAGTCTTGCTTTCACACAGAATGCAAATACGGAGCACATTTATCCTGAGCATGTATTGCTGTTCAAAATGGATTACATTATTTTTCTGTTGAATGCTTTGACTCATGTATAGATGCACAGGGCATGTTATAGCGCCTTTACATGCAAAATAATGCACCCAACAGCCAAGGAGATTACAGTATTGGCAATTACAGTAGCCTACAGTGGTGTAAAATACAGCAAATATACAAATGCTGACAACATTATGCTGTTAACCACATGGAAGAAATAATTTGACAGAATTTTACAGCCGGCTACTGCATCAAGTACTACCAGTGTGAGGTAAAACACTTAAAGAACACAAAGGGTCATACTGATGATAGCATTTTGTCCATCTAGATTTAAGCGCAGGGAGAGGGCGCTTTCACTCTGGTGACATTGATTGTTGTCATTGATGGATGTATTTGCTTTTGAAGTGCTTAAGTGAGTTAAGGGGTTTATGCAGATGATATATAGTGTTTTGCTCCATAGAAATCACTGTTGTGGGGTTTGCCCTTGCAATTTTGAGATTCAGAAAAACTTATACGTACCTACTATTTGATATAAATCACCACCTAATTTGTAATAGTCCCTATTCCCATTATAGCAGATAGAGAAGTTTCATATACATTTGGTGTCTCAAGACAGTTGATTATTCATGTTGACAATGTTTTTCTTTCTCATTCCACAGCCATTAGACCACCTACTTAATATATCTTATCCCATGTGTTGACAGGAACAGTTGTGGGAAAGGTGAAGACAGTGCAAGAGAGTCTCACGCCTATCACGTACTCCGTGCAGGAGGACGATGGAGAAAACCTGTTCCTCCTCAACCCGCACTCTGGGGAGTTCCTATTGTCCCGCGCTCTGGATTTTGAAACACACAGATTCTACATTCTGTCAGTGGTGGCGCAACAGGGAGACTCACAGGTATCCAGTGTCAGGGTGTACTTTAATGTGCTGGATGTGAACGACAACCCCCCTGTTTTCAGTCAGGATACCTATTCTGCCTCACTGCTGGAAGACACACATGCTGGCACTTGTTTCCTTTCCTTGAATGTCTCAGATAAGGATGGCGGTAAGTGCATGATGCACGTGTGAAGTATTACAGTCTTACAACACACACATCTTTAAGGGCTCCTATGTAATCAATTGAATATTTGGAAACTGCGTAGATTTTTTAAATTTCCCTGGCTGAAAACGTTTATGTGTATGAAAGTCAGCCGAGAAAAGTAGGTCATTTTAAAGGCATTAATATAGACATTTCTTTGTTACTTATATCAAATTCTGGCAAGACAAACAAAAACTCAGCAAACTATTTGTAAAACAATATTCAAATTCATTTGCAAAAACCTGTAGGAACCCTTTATCTTCCTCATATCTTGTTTATTTGTCCTGAGTTTATTTCATTTATTTGCTCATGACTTGCTGCAAGCGCTATAAAAAAAACAACATCTTGATTAGGATAAGGCTAATCAGAGGGAAAAAATGCAATACACCACTTCAGGCTCCCAGTGGAGGAGCTGTAATATATCCTCATTCCTTTTTGTTTGTTGCTTTCTGAATACTTGATTGAATTCTATACAATATGTTATTAAGATATACACACAACAGCAAACACATCTCATAGTCAGTGATGTGCAGAAAATGCAGATTTTCTTTCCCATCCTTGTTTAATAAACAGACCACTTATGTGTTGAATATTCCTCAATTTATGATAAATCTAAAGTCCTCTTTTCTGTCAGGTGATAATGGAGACTTCGACCTGAAAGTGGTCGGTCAAAATGAAGACAACATATTCTGGGTGAACCCCAGTGGTATTTTATGCCTGAACTCAGAGTTAGACAGAGAAAGAAGATCGTTCTACAATCTGACTCTGACAGCCAGTGATCGGGCCCAGCCTGTGTCTTTACAGCTCACCAGCTCAGCACATGTTATCATTGTGGTTGATGATGTCAATGACAACGTCCCGTCCTTTGTGTCAGCCAGGACTGTCAGTGTACCAGAGGATGCTGCTCTTCATTCTGTTGTAGTGACTCTACACGCAGAGGATGCAGACCTCGGATCCAACGGGGAGGTTTTATATTATTTAAATGACACTGCTGGTGGCGTGTTCAGCATTGATAATATAAGTGGAAATCTATACCTGCAGCAGATATTAGACAGGGAGCAGGTTGATGTGCTGTCTGTCACTGTAACAGCCACAGATAAAGGATCACCCCCGATGGCAGCCTCTATGAGTCTCACAGTGCGTGTCGAGGATGTAAATGACCATGGCCCTGAGTTCTCACAAAGTAACTACAGCCTGACAGTAAGAGAGGATATCCTCAAAGGAATGAGCTTGTTTCAGGTGCAGGCGCACGATCGAGACATTGGGGCAAATGGACGGGTGCGGTATGTGTTGTCCCAGAGAGGTCCGTTTGAGGTGGACACAGTTCGAGGAGTCATCACAGTCATGGATAACCTGGACAGGGAGAGAGAGTCCAGTTACACCTTAATCATAATGGCTGTAGATCAGGGCGACATACCCAGATCTGCAACTGCTGTTATCAGCGTCACTGTTTTGGATGTCAATGACTTCACACCCGTCTTTTCTCCAGCATTACTTACAATACATGTACTGGAGAATGAAGAAGACCTCTCTCAGCTAACGCATCAGGTACTATTGGTAACTCTTTGCAGACGAAAGAATTAACTGAATGTTGAACATGCAAAAATTCGACTTTTACTCTGTTGATTTGTGTTTTGTCTTCTTTGAACAGATTTCAGCTTTGGATGAAGATGAAGGTGTCAATAGTGAACTTACCTATCTGATACAGCAAGGAAATGGAGAGGGTTTGTTCTCCCTTAGCCCCAATGGCACATTTCAAATTTTACACAGCTTGGACAGGGAGAGGGAATCATTATACATAATTACCATAATTGCTGTTGATTCAGGTAATTCTGATTTATGTTATATTGCAGTAAACTGTATTATTATGTTATATTGCAATAAAGTGTTTCTTTGGTCTTAAAGGAAGTTTTAATGTCAAATAAAACTGTTTAATAATTAATATTTTTTGTCACTTTAAGGATTACCACCTCTAACAGGTACTGCAACCATACAGGTCATAGTGGATGATGTGAATGATAACAGGCCAGTGTTTTTTGAGGATGTGTACAACACAATAGTATTTGAGGACAGTTCTGTAGGCACTGTGTTCGCCATGGTAACAGCATCTGACATGGATGAGGGTGTCAGCGGAGAAATAAGGTAGAGATGCCATGTATTAAAACAATGTTTGAAAAGGGGTGGGAAAATAAATATAAATAAGTCAGTCATTCATGCTGGAGAGATTCATGTGCTGTGCTCTAGTTTGCCATTCCTCCCTCTCTTTGATACCACTGCTCCTGAAATATAATGTAGAAGTATACTATAGCTTTGAAAGACAGTGGGTTAAAACTAGGGTCAACATAATGTGTACCCATGTCTAACCATGTTTTAGCCAAGAGAAAAAAAAAATCAAAAGGTTTTTAAAAACGCTTAACATTTTTTATTCATATTTTGTTCCAGTACACTGACATTGGGTTATTTGTTGTTGTGTTATTTTCTTTCAGGTATTTCATTGAGAATGTTGATGCACCTTTTTCCATTGAAGAAACATCTGGGGAGCTTTTTACAACTGATGTTCTGGACAGAGAGTCAATAGCCATTTACCGTTTGATGGTGATTGGAAGTGATAGGGATCCTACCCACCCTCTGTCTAGCTCAGTGCTTGTTACTGTTGTCCTTGAAGATATTAATGACCACTGGCCCCAGATTCTAAACAGGCCCTATGTGGCTTACGTTCCCACTGAGATGGCTTCAGGTGGGTGGCAGTTATAGATTTCATAGCATGGTCTTAAAAAAATAGGACTGTGATCAGATTCACTTTGTATTTGGTTCATTTGCGTTTCACTGTGTTCACAGGCTCAGTTGTTTGTGTGGTGAAGGCAACAGACGGTGACACTGAGATGAATGCTGAACTTCAGTTCTCCTTATATGGACAAAACGCAGATCTCTTCTCCATCAGTCCACATAGCGGCATTGTGTTCACCTCTGGTGCTCTCAGAGGATCAGAAGACATTACTATCAATGTGCATGTGGAAGACAGTGGAGAAGATCCTAAATTTGACTTCACTACCATTAGTGTCAGGTTTCAGAATGCCTCAGACTTCCCGAGGATGCATGTGGATGTTCTCAGAAATTCGCTCCCTGAAGATGAGCCAGTGGGAACATTAGTAGCTGTGGTCTCTGCAACAAGTCCCAGAGCAGGGCCAATTTCTTTTTATGTAGCCTCTGGAAACTTTGAGGAAATATTTCATATACACCAATTAAGTGGCAATCTCACACTTGAGAATCCTCTGGATTTTGAAAACGCTCAGGACTTTACATTGTTGATAGAAGTGAGAGACTCTGGCTCTCCCCCGTTCTCATCATTTGCTGAAATTCACTTAAACATCAGTGATGTGAATGACAACTTTCCACAGTTTACTCAAGTTGAGTACAGGTGTGAAGTTATTGAGAATTCCCCACCAACTTGGGTTTGTGATGTTCTTTCAATCGATCCTGATTCTGGAAGCTATGGTGTCGTGCAATACAACATTACAGATGGAAATATTGATAATGTTTTTGCAATAGACCCTGAAAGTGGTGTATTAAGCACCACCGCAAGTTTAGATAGAGAGTATATCCCTGAGTACAATTTAACAGTTGAATCCATGGAACTTGACAACCCTCTTCATAAAGATAGAGCAACTGTTATTGTCATCATTTTAGACAGAAATGACAATGCACCTCGTTTTTCACAGATTCTTTTCACAGAATTGCCAGAGGATGCACCTGTTGGGCACAGGGTTATACAAGTCATCTCAACCGATGACGATACTCCTGCCAATGCTGTCATTACTTATTCAATAATTGAGCAAAGTGATGATATCCCTTTTAGCATTGATATTACCAGTGGTTACATAACTGTTGTGAGACCTCTTGACAGAGAGATGCAGGATCATTATATTGTGAAAGTGAATGCAAATGATTCAGCATGGAGCGTAAGCACAGATGTCACTATAGTCATTACAGACATCAATGATAATCAACCTATATTCTTCAGTCACTCCTACACCACTGCTCTCCCTGAAACTGAGGATCAAGAGGTGTTTGTCATGCAAGTTCTAGCTACAGATGCAGACATAGGACAAAATGGTCAAATTCTGTATTTTATTGAACCCCCAAATGAGCAGTTTTGGGTGAATGCCTCCTCTGGTGATATCTATACCAAGCAGCCAATGACTTTACATCATCCTGGTTCAGAAATATTTTGCTTTACAGTATTTGCATATGACTGTGGCAATGTTCCCTTCCACAGTAACACCACGGTCACTGTGAGATTAGAACCATATAACCACAACCCACCAGTATTTTTGCCTTTACAGCCTCTAATGGCTATCCCCTATGATATTCCCATCGGAAGTGAGGTGCTTCAGCTTGTAGCAATAGATCAGGATTTCAATAACAGCAGCACTGATATTGAGTATGTTTTAAATGGAGGCAATGCATCCGATTTCTTTTGGATCCAGGCTGACAGTGGAAAAGTCACGTTGAATCAAAGCTTGAACGAAAGCGTCAGTGTAGTTTTTACATTATCATTTGTGGCAAAGGATCAGGGTTTCCCCCCACTGTCATCACAGACTGAAATTACTTTTGAAATTACTGGGAGAAATCAATTTTCCCCCAGCTTCTCAGAGTCGGATGTCAGTTTCTCTGTTCCTGAGGACTTGCCTGTGAGCTCAGTAATTGGAAAAATCCAGGCAGAAGATGGGGATTATGGTGCCAACGGTGTCCTCAGATACTGCATAATGCCAGAAAATCAATATATACCGTTCTCTGTGGGAAAAGACTCAGGGCTGCTAACACTGATCAGAGACCTTGACTTTGAAGAAGAAGGGATTTATCATCTACAGATCAAAGCTATGGATGGAGGTTGGGTACCTAAAACGGGGATGTTAAACATTACAGTGATAGTTATAGATGTGAATGACAATCCTCCGGTCTTTTCAGCCGTGGAGTACATTGCTTCAGTGCCTGAAAGCTCTGCAATTGGAACCACTGTCCTCCATGTGAAGGCCACTGATGCTGATTCAGGAACAAATGCACAAATTACCTACTCCCTCATTGGTGGCTATGTTGATAAATTTGCAATTGACTCAAGAAATGGTACAGTCACTACAATGGATGTCTTCGATTACGAACAACAGCACATCTTTGATATATCAATCAAAGCAACAAATGATGGCGGTCATCCTTTATTTAGTGTGGCACACATGATTATTCAAATCTTAGACATGAATGAGTTCACCCCCACATTCACGTCAAAAGAATTCAGCTTTTCAGTATTCACAAACGTGCCTATTGGAACAAACATTGGAAAAGTAACAGCTACAGATTTTGACCAAGGTTCTGAGGGACGGGTGTTTTACTTAATGTTTGGCCAAAGCAAATATATGGGTTTTGAAATCGATGGACGTTCTGGGGAAATATTCACAACTGGCAGTTTGAGAAAGCGTGGCAACAGCCGCGCAGCCCTAAAAGTCCTGGCAAAAAATACTGGCGTTATAACTGGCATGGATGTGGATGAGGCCCTGGTCCAGATTAGCATTATAGACACAAATGATGCACCCAAGTTCACCTCTGCTCTTTATCTGAGTAATGTGACTGAAGACAGCAAGGTTGGGACATCTGTAATCACAGTAAGCGCTCAGGACCTGGACTCCATCCTGGAGTGGAATCGCTTCTTCTTCAGTATCGAAAACGGAAACACAAACTCCTCTTTTGTTGTTGATCCATCCAGTGGTATTATTTCAGTAAACCTCCCACTTGACAGAGAACAGTGGCCTATTTATAATCTAACTGTTACTGCCACTGATTATGGCTCTCCACCAGCCACTGGGAGCACTAATGTAGTTGTGACTATCAGTGATATTAATGATAATTCCCCCAAACTAACAGTCACTGAGGCTCAGGTGAAGGAAAATCAACCTCAAGGCACCATAGTTGCAAGGCTAAATGCTTCTGATTCTGATTCACCACCAAATCAGGGACCTTTTACCTACTGGTTTGTGAAGAATTCAGTGGGGAGTACTTTTTCATTGACCCCTGACGGCGTTTTGTTTACCACACGGCCCATTGATCGGGAGCAAAACTCAGTTTTTCTTCTCCTGGTGGCTGTTAGGGATGCGGGAATCCCTCCATTGTCATCTACAGCCACGGTGCGGATCAGTGTTGTGGATGAAAATGACAATCCTTCAGTGCCAAGAAATATCTTCATTGAGGTGAAATATTTTGGCAGTTCTTTCCAAGGAGGCATGATTGGTAATGTCCGTCCTGAGGATCGGGATGAGACAGACACATACAACTGCAGCATCAGAAGTGGGCCTCTTAATATGTTCACTATCCCTTATGGCACGTGTGAATTATGGTCATTGCCTTTTCAAGGTGAGGCTACATACAACATTACTATTGAAGCAACAGACCAGCTTCACGTCCCTGTCAACAACAGTGTCTATGTAAACTACAAAGGATTCACAAATGCCTCCATGGACAACTGTATACTATTCTACATGTCATCATCCTCCATGGAAGAGTTCTTATCTCACAAGTATTTAAGGTTTGTGAAAGCTCTGGACAGTCTCTTCAACCTGCAGGCCTCTAAGACCCATGTTTTTGGAATCAAGCTCATTGGCACTGAGTTCCTCCTGTTGGCTGCGGTCAAAAATTACAATGGTCAATATCTTGGTCGAGAGGTTGCTAGGGGTATCTCTGCAGGCCATAAGAAATTACTGGAGGCTCAGAGCAATGTGACAATATCTCACATCACCAGTGATCCATGCTTCACAAACCCTTGTCAAAATGGGGCAACATGCAGCAAAAATATTCACATCGGTCAGGATGTTGCTGTCCTGGAAAGCGTGGCTGTCATCTTTGTGTCACCGCAGAAGGAGATCTTTAATTGCACCTGTTCAGCTGGCTTCAGTGGAACGCTGTGTGAGGCAGACATTGATGAATGTGAGAGGAATCCTTGCGAAAATGGAGGCACTTGTGTGAATAATCCAGGAAGTTTCAACTGTCACTGTCAGAGTGGCTTCTCTGGCTCTGTCTGCTCCACTGATGTAGATGAATGCCTGAAGGTGAGGTGCCAGAATGGTGGAGTCTGTGTGCCCACATATGATGGATTTCACTGCCTTTGTGCTCCTGGATACAAAGGTAAACAATGGCACTGTTTAATACTACTACATTCTACTTTGACACAAATACGGGCCAGAATCTTTTTGAGTCTTTGTTATTTTCAGGTGAAATCTGTGAGCACTCTGTGGACCACTGTGAATCATCTCCCTGTGTCCACGGAAGCTGCATCAATTTTCAGACTGGATTCTCCTGTGATTGTCCTTTTGGTAAGAATATTGCCATTTGACATGTGATCGTGTCTTAATTTCAATGATAATTCCTGTTTGTTTCATGTGATTGCCCTTCCTTAAGGTCGCATTTCAGTTTGTGAGGAAACTGAAATTGTGCTTTTATTTTAGAGAGAACCTTAATTTTTCTTTTATAACTTAAAAGGCTGGCTGTTGCATGTTTTTCTTTTCCTTTTTTTTCAATATGCCAAAAAAAAAAATTATATATATATATATATATATATATATATTAATATGCATCCTCTGTCTTCATACTTTCGACACTGTATGCTATCAAGAACTGAAATTGATTACTGACAGACTCGCTCATTATGGCTGATTAGCCTCCTTAATTAAGTCAAACTTATTCAGAGGTACAGTATACTTTTATTTATATAGCCATTGTGGCACTGCTTTACATCTCTTCAAATTAAATGCATACCACTGTGTATTGTCGCAGCAGTTGTCATTGTTGTCTGCACTATCTGTCTAAACCAGTTTCAAAACCGACTATCATGTACTTTGCTCTCTCAACTGCATTTATAACTAACCATAACACAATTAAAAACTGAGAGAGCTGAGTTAAAAAAAAAAAAAGATTATGTAGGGTCTTCTTGAGGCAGACTTAATTTTGCCCACTGCCTTATGAACATCCATGCAATGAATTTTGAAGGTGTACCTTAAATGATTATATTTTATACATTGCTGTATGGTGTTGGCCTGTTGGATTTGCCAGCCATCTTTTGAATAAGAGATTTTTAAAATTCTGATTGGATCACTTTGTAAAATGTAAGTTAAACAAAAAGAGAACTTCTTTGGCTTGAGAGAAGGCCTAAGAACCACGTGAGACAGCCTGTGATACAACGCAAACATCAACAACTGCCAGTTATAAGGACAGCTGGTGATGGTTTTAAGTGAGCTGATTTATTATGCAACATCTAATTTATCCATACAACTCCTATGAAATTATTATAAGCAATTGGCAATGAGTATTTGACACTTAAGTTAACTTTTTAGCCAAAGAAATATAACTTGACCAGAAAAAGGAAGGGAAAAAAGGGGAAAAAAACAATAAAACAAAGCATGAATTATATTGATTTCGCTTGCCGTGTATTGCCATGCCAAGCTGTAACTTCTGTGTTAAAACTTTGATATCGTTTTGTTCATTTTTATGTTAGGAGTCGGTGGAGTCCACTGTGAGGAGTTCAGTTACGGCTTTGAGGAGCTATCCTTTATGGAGTTTCCCCCTCTAGATCGCAGGAGCAATTTAATCTCTCTCGAGCTCGCGACAGTGCAAAGGAACTCCCTGCTCCTGTACAACCCGGGGGGGGCCGTCCAGCAGGGAATTCTTTGCTTTAGAAATACTGGACGGGGCCGTGCGCTTCTCGTATGACCTTGGTTCGGGACCGGTAAGGCTGGAGACAAAAAAGCAAGTGGCAGATGGACATTTTCACAGTATCACTGCCAGGAGGATTGGCAATGTGAGTTCTAAATATGGAGACACATACACACACACACAAACACACACGACACATCCTGTTATTTGGTAATGGTAGTTCTCAGTGGGCGGCAGGAGATGTGAGTCAGTGAGCCTAAGTGATTCATGTTACAAATTCTTTGCATTTAACAGATGGGCTCTCTGCATGTGGACACTTGTACAGATGTTGAGAATAATGGATTTTGTTTTGCTCAGCATGATGGGAGTAGTGCAGAAAGGTAAATTGCTAATTACTACTAACACATAATTCACCCTGTCTGTGACTTGAGATTTCTGTCAGTTTGACTGACTATATTCTCTGTTTCTGGTCCTTTGTTTCTCCTCAGGACACTGGATGTTGGCAGCATTAATATGACAGTTGGAGGACTGAGGACTATTGAATCTGTTTTACTCCATCCTGCACAGATAAAAACTCATGACTTTATTGGATGCATTCGAAACGTCCATATAAATGGCATACATTTGAGGCCATCAATGGCTCTTGCAACATATAACATCCTTGAGAGGTTGGCATGCAAAATTCAAAATGTGAACGCTATTAGGAAAATTGTTGGGTATGAAATTTTGGGTGAAGGATTTACAGTATATTATGCTGGAAATGTATTAATTATTTGCATTTGTCTTTCTATAGTTTGACAGTGTCTCAGGGTTTCTCATTTTTGTTTCAGGTGTCCTCGGGCATCAGTTTCACTCTGTCACAGCAGTCCATGTAAGAATGGCGGTGTGTGCCATGACTTATGGTCTCATTATTTGTGCAAATGCAAAAGTCCATTTGGTGGTAGCAGCTGTGCCACAGGTACCGTAAAATAGATTTTGATTTTCAGGAGGTTTTTTTCTTTAGACTTATAACTAAACATACTGTATGCTTCTTTTTGAACAGAGATGTCAGAGGAGGTTCTATTACGACTTGGTGAGGGTGATTATGTTGAGTATGTCATTAAGGAGCAATTCAAGAGAGACTACCTGCTAAGAGACTTGGTGGATGATGAAATTAATAAAGAAACAAATGCCAAAGACTTACCATTGATTGACATAAAGTTCAAGACCAAAGACAATGGGGTGTTGATGTTTGTTCTTGGAAGATCACGATACACAGTGCTCTGGGTAGGCATGAAATCCACTTGAAATGCACTTTGTTGCATATGTGTTTGTCTCAGCCTCATTTATGTTTGCCCTGTCAAACTGTGAGCCTTTCTTTCATCTGTCTGATGCAGATAAAGGATAGAAAACCCGCGTACATGTCCAAAGACACCACGTCAGGACAGCTGTCAGAGTTCACTGTGAACACCCCAGTGACTGATGGTCTCTGGCATGTCCTCACCTTGTTAAGCAATGGACAGAGCATGTTCCTCCTCCTGGATGAAAAACCAGTCCTGAACACCACCGACAAAAGTCTGGAACTCATTCCTGTCAGTGTGGACAAGATTGTTCTTGGGGCAGCTCCACATGAGGATCCAAAACTCCAACAGTCAGGTTGGTCATGCAAGCCACTGACAAAGCCTATCCGATTTTAGTGTTTTTAAAATAAAAGCTACCACCACATCTATATATAGTTGCTTTTGCTTTGCTGTGTCATTGTATTACACTCCATTCCTATTTTTGAAGGGTTTTTTTTGGCAATGAATGAAGTTTCTTTCTCTACCTCTAACCCACCATGTGAGGAATATACTGTATCATTTAGTATAGCGCACAAAGAGCGGCAGCAGGGGGGCACAGCACAAGGCTGAACTGGTTTTCAGACAAAAAATAAGTTTGAAAAGGAAGAACAAAATGTAACTGGTCTTCTTTCAGACTCCATCAGTTATTAGATATACAGTTTATAGAGAAAGTTTCTTGCTGTCTCTAGTTTCTCCTGTCATGTGGACTCCTGCCTGTCCTTCTCCCTGCCTGTGAGCTGGCCAACATGTATTTATAGTCACCAACATTATGCTTTATGACCCAAAGAAAATGAGATCTAAAGTAAGTGGCTTTAGAAACAAATGAGCAACTTGTTCCTACTTGTCTGAGTGTAAGATATAACCAGCTTCAGCACCAGCGCCAATATTTTCAGTACTGTTGTTAAAAATAGTTGTTTTGTACTGATGTACACAGAATGTTTTTGTTTGGGTTTCAGTTGATGAAAGAAAATGAGAAAATTCAGGCTGGTAGAAAAATACGTAGCTGAACATCCCACGTATTTTTTACAAAGCTGGTCAGAAATAAAAATCCATCAAAGCAAAGTAGAGGATGGCCTGCCTGCACACTGTATAACACAAATGTCTGTGCTTTAGCGTCAAACAAAAGACCAAAAGCCTCAAAAGCCTTGTATTATGTAGGAAACTGGCTTTTTTTTTTTTAATCTTTTTGTCATTTTTTTCTTTTCTTTGATGCTTGGTTCAAACCTTCACTAAAATCATTTACAATCCTTTTCCTGGTGGTGGGTTAGCAAAAACAGCCATACACATTTAGCGTGCAGCAGCAGTTGAGCAGCAGTGAGGAGCACCCAACTGATAAATTTCAATCCTTGTTTAAATTCATCATCCTGTCACTGTGATTGGTGAAAGAGAAGAAAGCGCTGCCGACCGACAGCTAGTTTAATGACCAGTCATGCAGCACATACTGTGATATATGATATCTGTTTTTCCACAGAAAGTGTTGTTTTGAGTAACACAGACTAAACTTTCTTCATTCTTTCGTTAAACAGCAGGGATCTCTGGATGTGTGGAGTATTTCAAAGTGATGGGTTACACTTTGCCTGTCAGTGGCTACAGCGAGATGGTTGAGGTCTGGCCTAGCTCAACTCTAGTCCAACCGAGCTGCAGTTCTCCAGGTTTCTGCGTTCCCTTGCTCTGCTCTGAGGACGACGGGGACATGAAGACCTGCCTCTCTGCACACTGTCAAAATCAGGGAAGGTGTCCCCATGCCACGCCCAACGGCTCCTGCATCTGTTTATATAATGTCTCTGAGCAAGCCTGTGACGCCTGTACCTCCATGACAGAGAATAATTATCAGTGCTCTGAGGCGCCACAGGGCACCACGCTTCTGTGGCTCATAGCCGTGATTCTTCCTGTTTTCTCAGTCATGACCATTATTTGCTTATTCTGTGCCACCAACAGAGTGAGGCGACACAAATCAAAAGGTCATGGTCATAAGTGTTCGAGTGACATCTCACCGCAGATGACAGGGCAAGCGGTAGACAACGTAGCATTTTGCTTTGATGACAGCAGAAGACTGGCAGATGCTGTGCCTGCAGAGGGAGGCACACCACATGAAGGTATCGGAGCTGACAAGCACAAGTCGAGTGTGGAGTTTTACTGCGATGCCAGTCTGTCCAGTGTTCAAGCAGCTGACCCAAACAGCGAGCTGGAGTACTACGAAATAGGCAGTATCTGCAGTGCTTTTCACTCCGATACGGCCTCCCTGAAGCTCAGCTGGCACAAGCATTTGTACGGCACTAAGCATGTGAAAGCCGATCATAAAGGAATGGCAGACTTCCACATGCTGTTAGCGGGCGTAAAGAAAGACTGCTCGGACCAAGAGAGGAAAAAGCCTCCCACGAATCCTAAAACTTCTCCAAGCAAACAGCTGTTGACAAAGTTTGATTCTGAGCAGAGACAGAGTAAGCAGGCCCAGCATGCACAGCCCTGCTACATGAGGACGTTCTTCAAGCCTGAGATCGTGGAGCCTGTACAGTGTCTCTCTGTGGAGGAAATCAGGCAACTGAACACTCCTCTAGAGCAAACAGACTGCTGCAACTATCGCTCATGTCAAGCAGCCCTGAGGCCTGGGCCAGGCAAGTCCTCCAAGATCATCGATATCTCGTCTGATAGCGAAACAGACAGTACGTTCACCTGCTCAGAGTCTGAGTACGGACCCTTTTCTGTCAACAGGGACAGGAAATTTACACACGACCAGTCATCACTTTCTGCCTGCAGCTTCAGACAACAAGGCATCTTCCCTGTGCACTCAGTGTTCAAACACCCTGAGGGTCTGCACCAAGCTGAGAGCGCCCCCAGTGGTACAATTGAACACTGGGAAAATATTTTGAACATGCATCTAAATTTTAGCACCTTTGCTGAGGTTTTTGAGGATATTGCATGTTTGCCCATGAAGCGCAGTCATGACTGTGATATGCAAAGTGACTTAGAGGAAATGATTTGATGATTGGAGGTACAGTATGTCATTATATGGTATTTATGCAATTTATTATTTTCACAACAGTAATTGATTTAACTGTTACCTTTATACCTCACTGAAAGTCATTTATTAATTAATGTTAATCAAGATTTTTTTTTTTTTAACTGCACTTTGATCATGTACTGGACAAAAATATGCTCATATTATTTCACTTTAAACAAAACAACTAGATTTTCATGTGAATACTACTGCTCTGAACAAGTTATTCGTATTGTTACCATGAGAGTTACAGTAATGCCTACTGCCTGTTGTACTGTTCTTGTCCATGCTGTTGTTTATGATCATTTTCATATTTAGTTGGCAGAAATTAATCATTGTAAACTTTGATTAAAGGTAAATTAGACCTTTGTTCCTGAGTTTTGGTTCACACAGTAGATTTAAAATATACCACTGTAGCCTTATACTGTAACTGTTTATGGTCGTGAAGTGTATAAAAACCATGAAGATTAACACATTTAATGAAGATGCTGAACATTTTTTTGTCACTTTAATTTGAAATGCTGTGGCTTACATGAAGCTGTTCCTGAGCTATGAGTTAACTGAGTGATCTCTCCAGGAAAAAATGGAAAAAACACAGGAATACTGGAAGCTTATAAAAGTGCTTTATATAGGACTAAATAATAAATGAATGAATTAATAGTAGAATCAACAGCGAACACTAAGAAAACACAGTAAAAGCAAAGCAATAACAAAAGCTCACGGGCCAGATCACTTCATAGTCATAAGGGCTTTCCTAAAGAACCTCAAGTTGTGATCGGTAAAATCTTCAAGTCTTTCTTGTAACATATACCAAAGTAAAGATGCAATAAGAATGATATGTGGGTGTTTTCCAACAAGAACTGTAGATGCTGGATGTTGTACAAGTTGAGGATGAGAAGGTCTGACTTCGACAGTTAGAGATAAAAGCATGGATGATATTTTCCTGATAAACCTCTTCAACTTCATGAGTTTCTCATTACAAACGCATGCTGTGCATCTGAGAATTGGTCATACCCACAGAACCTTATTTTAAATTATTGCTAAGATCTCCAAAGATTTCCAAAGACACCAAATATTTCCTGCTGAATGAAAGGAAAATGTGAGTAAAATTATATATAAGACATCAATATTTACCATTTGATGTAATGTTGCAGCCATACAACAGTGACATCTTGTTGGGTTTGAAAATTTCTCTCCACAAGTGTGATGTAGCTTCAGTGATGTGTTGCACCCAGTAGATATAGAATATGTAGGCCATGTTCCACTAACAATATGGAAACAAACGCATTTGTCCAATATGGAAGAAAGAAACTGTCTTTCCTAATTTGAAGCAACCTAAGAGTAAGTTTAAGGGAACATTAGAGTTTAAGGGGCTAAGGGCCAATAAAACAAAATCACACAGCTCTCTTAACCGGTTCCTCCTCAGCCAGATGTGGGTTTGCTGATTCTAGCTTTACACTGGCAAACAAAGCAGCTAAGTCATGGTGAATAAGTTTATCACAGTAGGCTTGTATTTATTACGCTGAAAAGGCCTATATCTGATTTAGTCTCATTTACTTGCAGAAAATTCTATGTCATCCTACACAATTACCCGTATAACAAAAATGACTATAAATCGGTTAAATTGTGACAGTGATCTGGCCAAAATTGGCTTTCTGTTTAAAGAAGTGACTCCCCATAGTAGGGCCAGCCGCTGAACATTGTCCTTTGAAATATATTTCATATTTTATGTTTGTCTAGCCTACACACATTGTCTTTCAAAAAAAAAAAAAAAAAAAACTGGTGAAATCTACATAGTTTCAGCTACAGCTTTCCCTCCAGTGGATAAAAGGGTTAACGCTGTCACAATTAGCAGGAGTCACTTCGCCTATATTTTTAAAAACTTGATCACTGACTACAGTCTCTCTGACAAGACCTGGAGTTGCTGCTGCGTGACTTGCGGTTGTGTCTTATTTTCCCACCCGCATTCCGTGAAGACCCGCCCTACTCTGCCTTTGATTGGCTGATGCTCGTTGTTTCCGTTGTTAGCATTAGCCAATCACAAGCAGGTGGAGACTGCGGAATGCGGGTGGGAAATGGGAATGCGGGTGGTGTGACTAACCGATCAACTGTCATCCGCGAGCTATTGAGCTGATTAAACCCTCAATTAAAACGTTGGAAACTTAATATTGATTGATAAAAACAGTATTGTGTTCAACTACTTTGCAAGTCGGACGCAGGAAGGTTGTTGCCATCAGCTTAATAAGCTTATTAGCTTCATAAGATAACGAAAAAGAAGACGATAGCGATAGCAGTAGCCAACAAGGATAGCTTTAACCAACAAAGCTAACTCTAGCTAACAAGCGTGGGTTTTCATTGTTATATTGAAACCACCATAAAACAAAACCACTGACGACTAAAAGGTATTTATTTATTTATTTAGTTAGTTAGTTAGTTAGTTAGTTAAACTTTTTAGGTGTAAATATGCACAATGTGTCTCACTTGTTGCACCATCAGCACCCAAAGCCCGCTTAGTGTCCTCACATCAGTGCGATGCAAAGTATATTAATTTTAATGGTAAAAGTTCATTTGGCTTGTTAAGTTACCAAATCAACTGTTGGAAACAGGGGTAGCTTGTTGTAGCTTTCTTACATAAAACCAGGAGGGAGCTCCCTGTGTGATAGTTTATTAAAAATGAATCTTATCCAGTGGTGTGTTGATTGAGCGCCAAAATCTCTGGTTTAGCAGACCAACTTATTGAGATGGATAAAGGAAGAGGACCAATGAAGCTACTGAAATTTTACTTTGAAGGATATTTTTGTGGTGACTAGAAGTGACCATAGGCCCTGCTACAAGAAAAATGTACCCTAATTATAATAAAATCAAAATGTAATCAAATAAGAGACATTTGGCCTGTTCTGAAAATATGAGTGTATTTAGTTTTCTTAAGTGAGCTTATGTATGACTAGGTTTAATATCTACTATGAACTTTGTTGTTTGCTTTTCTATGACAGCTCAAAATCAAAGCCAGCATGGGTCAGGGCAGTACCACAGCCCAGAGATGCAGCAGCAGGAGACACAGGACTGCCTGCTGGTTGTTTGGAACGTGGACAAAGAGGCCACTCTGCTGAGGGATACTGGGACCAGTTTGAAGGTAAGCTGCCACCTGCCTCAGTCTGTCAAGCCTTCTAATATTATGGCATATATTATAATTATTATTATTGTGACCTTGTGTATCCTGTGCATTTTCTTTCCTGGAAAAGCATTAGGATTACACACACACACACACACACACACACACACACACACACACACACACACACCAACCACCACTAATATTTATTGAACTTGAATCCTTATTTTTAATTGAGTTTTGTACATAGTAGACATGACATTATGGTCTGGCTCCATCTAGTGGACAAATATAATGTTACATTTGGAGCTACAGCCCTCCACCGCAGCATATTTATGCTGGGTGATTTCGTTTCGGACGTCCTCCTTCAGACATCCAAAGTAGCTAGAACCGTGAATATAGTACTCCACTGGCGAGCAATTAAGCCACTTGTTTCTATGTAGGGGGTGGCTTCATATCAAAGGAGCTATTATGCACAAGGTGACGGTAATTGTAGGCTTGAATAAATGTATCCCACTTCCAGTCTCATTACTGACAACAAAAAAGTGCGTGTTTTGCCCAGTGAGTGGGATAGTTGAGTATGCAGGCCAACACACTCTTACAGTGAAAGAGTAATGGAAAGGCACATGATGGGTTCACAGCATAAAAAGTGAAGAGATTTGACCTGATCTTCATCGGGGACCAAGCTCGCAAGTGTGACTCTAGTCAACACCTGACATTACTGTTTTTCATGTGTACTGTCATATAAAAACAACTGAAAATTGATGTTAAGCAGGCAATTTGACATTATCAGCAACTCACATAAAACGATTATGTGCCCAGCAGTCTAGTATTTAGGCCTAGTATTTAGTAGGAGACCTTTGAATTCCAATTTTTGTGCTTTTCAGTTTCTTAATCAGTATTTCCTTAATGTCTTTAGTTTTAAAACAGTATATAAGTGGATTAACTGCAGCAGGGAGAAGGCTATATAACAGTATCACAGTAATGCGTATATCTGCATTTGGGAATTTAAACCCCAAAAAATATGCCAGATAAACGAAACATCTCGGTATGTAATAAAGGCTCGTTATGACGATCTGTGGCGTGCAGGTGGTCAGAGTCCTGTAGCGTCCTTCTGAGCTGGAAAGTTTCAGAACAGATATGATGATTGCAAAATATGAACAAACAATGAATGAAAGTGGAAACAGTAGGCTGAACATTGCAAATCCAAATGCCACATCTTCAATGTATTTGTCTTTTCTGCACGCCAGTCTGACGATTGAGATGCGGTCGCAGTAGCACTGTGCAATGACGTTGGAATTGCAGTAAGGCAGAGTGAGAGCATGGCACACAACCACACCCATCCTGAAAAATGTCACAATCCAAAACATCACGCAAACAATAGAAACAATCTTATTTGTAAGCAGAACTGGGTATCTCAGTGGAATACATATGGCAATAAAGCGATCAATGGCCATAATCAGCAGAATGAGGGAATGAATAGCTCCTAAAGCATGAACAAAATACATCTGAGTGAAGCAGGCACCAAATGATGCAACCATGTCATTCCACCAGTATCTGGCGATGATTTTAGGTAGAGTTACAAACCCAAAAGCAATATCTGTCAAAGCAAGGTGACAAAATATCAGGTACGTCGGCTTATGAAGACACCTTTGCCAGGCAACAAAAACTAAAATGAAGCCATTACCAAAAACAATAGCTAAGAAAGTGAGGAGAAGAAGGGCTGATACCGGTCCATAGTATTGTGGCAGAAGTCCTGGAAACCCAAGGATGTAGAAGTCCTTTACAGTTGTTATATTGGTGTAGATCATAATCTTATGATATTTCAAACCTAACATCATAGAAGACAGGCATTATTCTGGAGAATCTTTTTTTTTTTTTTTTTTTTTTACATTTCATCAATCAGTTGAAAAAAAATTGCAATGAGCTTGTCTTGGCTTACCTGGTGTGTGGGTAGTAGACACACTCACTGCCCCAGCATCTCAACCTGTGGTTTTTCATCAGTACCAAAGAGGAAAGCCAACCCTGTTGACTTGAGTGTCCCACCTTCACAGACTGCTGACTCTTCACGCCTAATAAACTCCCCTCATTCTTATTTTTCTCACTTCAACTCAGGAGACCAAATACTCAAGTGAATTCCCATTTGTCTGTGTGATGAAACATCAAACCTCAAACACTTTGATAGGCAGGTAAAAATTTGCTTGTTGGATATGCAATCCTACCATGAGAATGGATAGCGGACTCAAACAAAAAGTTTATGTAGCAGAAAAAGAGATTTATTAAAACAAAGTAAATATCAGCTACTGCATTTGCATTATATCTATATCTATGTACATATATGGATAGATAGGTAGATATATATGTTAACTCAAATGATGAACACATTTTACTTACTATGACTGTTCAGGTTTTCCTTGTACTTAAATATTTTTTAAAATGATGTTTTTTTCCTTTCATGTAAATTGCATGAATTACATGATAACTTATATTTCTGATTTCTAACAAATAAGATTTTTGAACACATTTTATGAACACATTTACAATCATGCATGGTAACTTTGCTTTAATTAGCCCCATTTGATTAAATCAACATTATCGCAAATTTTGTTACCATTTCAGGAGATGCAAAAAATCTCATTTACTGTCACGTGGCATTGCCGACTGTCTCACTAAAAGGGCTGCTGTCATCTATATTTGATAAATTTATTCAGTTTTATTTCCAATTTTGATTTCAGTTATTCCTTTTAATTTAATTTATTCAGACCTAAGTACTCTTATGCTTAATTTAAAATTGCGTAAAATTGCATTAATTTAAAATTGTGTCTGGCATGTTTCTTTTTTCAAGCGCTGCCACAGGAGTCACATCAAACTATATGAAAAAATGCGAGGAGAGGAACCAACTCAAAACCAGGGGTGTAATTTGCTGATCATAACCCAACTGTGCCTTGTCATACAAACTGTGATGTTAATTATTAGTTAATTAAATCACAAGGCCAGGCTGTTTTCTCGCTGCGTTGAAGCTAAGTAATGCGGATTTGGTTATTTGATTCAAACAAACAGCCTGTAATGCAGTGATGTAGGAAATATAGTTTGTTGTGAAAACCCAGTATGCTGTTTGTTTTCTCCTGTATCTTGGCACATCATGACAATGTGATTTAAATTTGTCATTATCACAGTATTTTGCTTTTCTTGAGTCACATAAAAGTTTAATTCAGCCCACCAGTTTGCTTTTAATGCAAAGCAAATAAACTGTTGATTTTATTTCCTTCTGTGATGCCGTCACCATCACAGAATAAAATGCTTTGATGACCAAAGCAAAGAGTCCTCTTGCCTCTGTCAGGCACTTTGTATTATTTGAACTCGTGCCATCTAAATGTTAAAGTTTCCATACTTTGTACTTTGTCTCAAGGTAAGAACATTATCCTTTTTGATGACAGTAATTTAGGTTGACAGAACATTTCCTGATGGTTGTCACATGCAGAGAATTGTAACACCAGGCTCTGCTTACCAGACAGCATCACATCCCCTCTTAATTATGCCGATTGCTGAGTGGGATATCAGAGAGGTTTGTCGGTACTGTTCATATATAAGATCTCAAAATGGCATGCCACATCACCAAAAATGTTTTTTCTTTCCATAGGACTTTTGACAGAAGTGGTGACATTATTATTAATTATATTTTATTCTCCTGTTCGTCACGTTTTTGAAAGGTGCACTTTGAAATATTACTGCTTACCTTGTTAATAATTATTGCACTTGTATTTCTATAACAGTTCAACCATATAAAACCTGAAGTATGAAAGAATTGGCAGAAAATTCCAATTTTTTGAAACTGAACCCTTTATTTAGTCCAATAACAAAATACATATAAAAAAAATTTCAAAATACATATAAAAAAAATTCAAAAAATATGTTATTACACGGCCTTTCTGGTGTATGATATATGATATGCATTTGAAGTGCCAATGGTATGGTCCAGGGTGATCAGGGGATGTGTTGCCTGTGGCAAAATGAAAGCATAAGATGGCACTTCACAGAGCCATGACCACAGGCCTCTGCAGTACTGGTGGACCAGTGAGAAATCAGCAATATCTTTTATACCAAAATGTAGCCTTTATTTTCTTCGTAGTTATAAAGCTTTTAGGAGTGAAATATTTTTTTCTTTGGGAAACAAATATACAGTTGTGAAAGTTTGGCACCCAGCAACAGTGGAGGCACAGAGATTTTGTCAGTTTGGCAAGTAGATTGGAGGGTATTAGTCAAATTTCAGGTTAATTATAACCGGATAATTTTACATTTAAAAGGTCATTTGTTAAAGTATAATATGAAGCACTTCATAGGATTATGAACAGACTCATTATAAAAACTTAAATTTTATGTTTGTTGTGCATTGCAGACTAAATTGTGATGACATCTCAGTTTTGAGCTTTGATTGACAGGTGTCTATGGGGGAAAACATTTTAACAGAGCTATTCTAGGAGGATAATATGTTTGGTCTTTAAAAAATTTATACACTCCTGATCAAAATCTTAAGACCAGTTGAGAAATTGCAAGAATTTACATTTTGCACTGTTGGATCTTAAAAAGGCTCTAAGAAGAGCTTCAACATGCAAAAAGAAGAAATGGGAGTGAGACAAAAAAAGTAAGCATTTTCAGTAAGCAATTTATTGCAAACAACCATTAAACTGAAATAGGCTGTCTTTACAACATCGCTGCCTTTAAAAGCCCAAATCTTTGCAAAAATGTAGATTCAGTGTCATTTTCTGTCAGGTATCCACACTGTCATGACCTCCTGATGGCAAAGGCAAAAAAGCTTTCTCTCTTTGAACACAGTGTGCCATTGCTGCTGAGGTTGGATGCAGTAAGACAGTCATTTTAAAATTCTTAAAAGATCCTGAGGGTTATGGAACAAAAAAGTCAAGTGGTATACCCAAAAAAATTTCACCGGCCCTGAGCCAGAGGATCCAATTGGCTGTCCGTCAAGACACGGGACGATCCTCGGCCCAAATTAAGCTTGTCACTGGTGCCAACTGCAGTCCCATAACCATCAGACGGCATCTGCGAGAGAAGGGTTTTATGAACAAAAAACGTCTTCAAAGGCCTCGTCTCCTTCAACGGCATAAAATTGCCCGTTTGGAGTTTGCACGAGAGCACCAAACCTGGGACATTGAAAGATGGAAGAAAATTGTATTCTCTGATGAGAAAAAATGTAACCTTGACGGTCCTGATGGCTTCCAACGTTACTGTCATGACAAGGAGATCCCACCTGAGATGTTTTCTACACGGCACAGTGGAGGGGGCACCATCATGCTCTAGGGGGCTTTTTCCTTCAAGGGAACAATGGAGCTTCAGGTTGTGCAGAGGCGTCAAACGGCAGCTGGCTATGTGGAGATGTTGCAGGGGGCCTCCCTCATGACTGAAGGCCATCATCTGTGTGGTAATGACTGGGTTTTTCAACAGGACAACACTGCAGTTCACAATGCCTGCCTGACAAAGGTCTTCTTCCAGAGAAATAACATCACTCTTTTGAACCATCCTGCGTGTTCCCTTCATTTAAATCCAATTGAGAACATTTTTGGTTAGATGGCAAGGGAAGTTTACAAAAATGGACACCAGTTCCAGACAGTGGATGCCCTCCGTGAAGCCATCTTCACCACTTGGAGCAACATTCCCACTAGCCTCCTGGAAACACTAGCATCAAGCATGCCGAAACGAATTTTTGAGGTGATTAACAAGAAAGCTTTTTTTTGCCTTTGCCATCAGGAGGTCATGATAGTGTGGATACCTGATAGAAAATGACACTGAATCCACATTTTTGAGACCACAAGGTCATCCTTATACATAATTTCGTTCACCAAAGTATTGCCTATCATACAACCGGTTTTACAGGTGTTCAGGCTGATAGAAAGGTCATCAACATACAGATTAAAAAGAATTGGTGAAAGGATTCCACCTTGTCTGACACCATTCCTGACCCCAAAAGGGGCAGAGACACAATGACCCCATTTTACCTGCATTGACTGGTTGGCATACCAGTAAGACAGAATTCTCACAATACATTTAGGTACACCTCTGCTACTCATTTTGTCAAATAACTTAAAATGATTGACACGGTCAAAAGCTTTTGAAGCATCAATGAACCTCATTAAAACTGAGGACCCCTTTTGTTTTTCTTTTTTTTTTGTGATCAATTCTTTTATTGTTTTTTCCATATAGTTAATAAAACAGAAAACAGACAAACAGAGATGTGGCAGACATTAATTAGACAAAACAAAACAAAACAAAACAAAACAGACAAACAAAAAAAACAAAAAAAAATAGCAACAGTGATACAAAAGAATAAGAAATGATACTGTAGCAAAAAGATAACAACAGTAATATTACTGATAAAACATCAGTTATAATCAGTAGCATTGAGTGATAGAAAAAAAAAATGAAAAGAGATAAAATAAATGAGAAAATATATACAAGGAGTTTTGTTTTTCTGTTTAAAAAAGGGTCTACTGCTTTCATACAGAGCTCTCACAACATGAGTATATAAAGAGGAAATTTCCTCCCTGTGCTTCCAGACGTTACAGTTTACATCACTACACCTAATTGCATCTCTGGGTAAATTATTGTTACTCAGTAATTTATTTGTATCAGCATAGTAGGCAGCAATATCCTCCCTAGAGAGGGCAGACCAGTCCACAAATTCAGTATTATGATCATAACTGTCACTGGAGAGCCTAGGAATATCTTCAACATCAATATACCCACAGGCATGTGATCAGAGGTTGCTGCCCCATACAGAATGTTCATACCCACCAAAGATGTGTGTGCATGAGCCAAACATTCAAAATCTCTGTGAAAACTCTACACATTTTCCCAGGTGCTTCACGTTATAGTTTCTGCTGTAACATGAACTGTCACTCCTGGCTTTTTTATGTTTTTACCAAGTTTTTCCAAAATTTAAACAGCAGACCAGCTCCCATGTCAAAAAGATGATGCACCAACTCACACGCGGTGACTACTAAAGACATCGGGCTACACAGTCATAAATGTCTAGGACCATCCGACAGACAGCTAGTCTAAATGTTACAGAGTTGGGTGTGTTGGTATGTCACTCAGGTTATCAGCTGGGCATCTTGTGTTACAGATGTTATGTTGAATTATACATATCAGGATGGCTCACCAGTGATTTCTGGCCAGATACAGCTAAATTTCCCTAACCTGTGCTCATCCATGACAAATATATCCAATAAGCACATGTGCTTTAAATTCATGTTGCTTTGCATATACTTTTCATGAAAGAGTTGAACTATAAAATGTAATCGTTGTAAATTTGTCAATTTGAAGGAAAATTCAGGATAGGAATGGTGGAAGAAAGTATGGCCCTCAGTATCATGAGGAAATAATGACATCAATTCTAAAGAACAGCCTATAGTATCCAGACTGCTATATACAACCTCTGAAATCAAGAAACTGAATGCTTTCAAACAGCAATGAAGGCACCACCAAGGTTAGAACGAATGCCTTCCCAACGACCTAACCAACAGGCTATAATGTTTAATTATTATTTAACAACAAAATAAGGAAACACAACACTGACACAGTTTAGGGTTACTTAAGACTGGTGAACAATGTATAGAAATAGGGAACAGTGGCTATATCAAAACAATAAGATCTGTTTAAGGTAAAGTATTTAATAGCATATATAAATAACTTCTTAAAGGTTTGCACAATTATTTTTTATTTTATATGATTAATTATATTTTATTTTTGTTCTTCCACATATGACATATAAAATTTAGACGACTGAGATAATCTGTCAGTTTGGCTGGCTAAGATTTGGAGAACATTTTTCTATTATTCTAGGCATTAGTCTCCTATCCTTTTAGTGTGACAGTTTTATCTGTACTCCAATTTTAGTTTTTCTCAGCTTATTCATCAAAGTCTCTTTGATGTCCTTAGTCTTGAAACAATATATGACTGGATTAACAGCAGCCGGAAAAACACTGTACAACAATACCAATAAAATGCGAACATCCAAACTGAAAGAAAATCCCACAGTATTAGCCACATAAACAAAACATCTGGGCAGGTAAAAAAGACAGGTGATGAATATTTGTGGGGTACAAGTTGCTAAAGTTTTGTAGCGTCCTTCAGCATTAGACATTTTCAAAATGATGACAATGATGGAAAAATAAGAGAAAAGGATGAATGCCAGAGGCAGCAAGAGACAAAACATAGCCATGCAAAGAGTAGCTACTTGAACAGTTTGAACATCCTCACCACATGCCTGACTTGTAATAGAAATGTGGTCACAGTAGCACTGAACGATGACATTTGATTTACAGAAAGGTAAAGTGAGGGTATGAAGTACAATGCTCAGCATCAAAGATACTGGCATAAACCAGGCCAAAGCACAAAGCAGCAGTATGGCTTTGTTGGTGATTAGGACAGGATAACGCAGTGGGATGCAGATTGCAATAAATCGATCAAGAGCCATTACCAACAAGATGAAAGAATGTGCCGCTCCTAAATAATGAACAAAAAACATTTGCGCAAAGCACCCGTAAAATGAAATAATGCTATTGTCTAACCAATATTTAGATATAATTTTTGGCAGAGTTACAGTGCCAAATGCCAAGTCATTCAGTGCCAGGTGACAAAAGACCAAATATGTTGGCTTTTGAAGTGACTTCTCATAGAAAATAAATGTTAAAATGAATGTATTTCCTAAAGCAATAGCAAGGTACATGACAAACAGAGTAGCTGACACAGGTCCATAATACTGTGGTAGAAGTCCAGGGAATCCAAGGATGAAGAAGTCTTTTATCTGAGTTGCATTGGTGTAGATCATAATAACTTGAAGACACAGCAAGAACCAATCAGAGCAAACATGAACCAAAATGCCTGAAAGATAAAAACACTTATCAACTAATAATTATCAATACATGTTGGTAGTTACTGCTAACTTACCAAATCACCAACTAATTTATTTAGCAAAGCCATGTAAGTATTTAAGTGTAATATCAGAGCAAAGATTGATCCCCCATGTTTTCCATTCCGAGTTTGAGTCTTACCTTTCAGAGTGTGGGTCAGCATTCAAATGCCCACATCAGTGTCTGGATTCCAGCTAATATCTGCTTCTCATCAGGTCCGACCAGGCATGTGATCAAGGGATCATACTCTCCAATGAATTAAAGAGTCCAAATGCTACATGCAATTTTTTCCTTCTGTTGATTAGCTCTGTCAGAACATCAAATAATTTAAAAAAAAGACTGATAGAAATAATCCTTAACTTCACTTAGAGCTTGAGTGAAAATTAAATCAATACAATACAACATAATAAATAATAAATAACCACATTTTTATGTAAGTCAAGAATATTGGTTTATAGCATGCTCAGCTCTTTAGTTGCACCTTATTGGAGTTGCAACCAAAAAAACATTTGCGCAAAGCACCCATTTATTTCTTTTAAAGTGGGAACAAGTGTTTGGTGATACTGACTGGAAAGTGCTTGGTGACACTGGGGATAGAGTAGTGACACACTGCCCCCTCCTTCCTCATGCGAAGCTGGAAGAGGAAAACCTGGTCTTTTGGCTGGAACCATAGCCACAGCTCCAAACTTTTTTCCAGGGGGAGATGGTGATGAAGGGGCTTTGGGTGTTAGGTGGCCCATTTCTTCTTCCCCTCCCCGGGCATGGAAGGATGGCGTTTTGCAGTAATGGCGGCTAAAGACTGTTTGCCCCAGAGTTTGTTATTGCCCCCTCTTGGCTGCTGGTCGGTGCAGCTTGCTGGCACCTTCTGTTGTTTTGCCTCCAGCTGCCTACCCTTTGCCACAGTGAGAAGCCAGAACACACAGTGGGGTGCAATGTCTGCATGTGAGGCAGGCACAGGTGTGTTCCAGAGATGTGTGAGGATGCTGACATGGATCGACAGTTCAGGTGGAGAGGTATGCTACCAAAAGCACCCATGCCATGAACCTCCAACTTGGAGTAGCCCTGTGTGGTGAGCTTGCTCTTATAACAGCTCCTTCATGCAGGCTGGTACTGCTGGGAGGAGCTGTTTGGCTGGATTTTGAGCTGTCGGGAGCCTTTTCCCATCGTACAGATCACTCAGGAAAGTGGAATCATCCTCCCCTTCCTCCATCTCCTCCAGGTCGAGGATGTTGAGGAGACCATCAAACAGTGGGGGAATGTCCAGTGACTTCCTCCATCATGTTTGCCCAGCTTTTGGAGGCTCGTGGCTGATGGGCAGCAGGTTTAGCTTTAGTAGCAGTGGC
Source organism: Myripristis murdjan (assembly GCF_902150065.1). Lineage (NCBI taxonomy): Eukaryota > Metazoa > Chordata > Actinopteri > Holocentriformes > Holocentridae > Myripristis > Myripristis murdjan. The sequence continues at coordinate 34,820,067 of NC_043992.1, read as the reverse complement.
TGAAGAGGCCAGGCATGGGTCCTGGGTGTTTACGTCAGCCACCGCATCCCTCAGTCTCCTCTCCAGGATTTTCTCAGGCATTGAGGCACAGTGTACACAGACCTGGGGATCAGCTAGTGAGGCTTGAGCATGTTTAGCGCCCATGCATACTATGTGTAGTGGGTGTAGGTCTTTGCCCAAGATGGTATCCCTGCATGATGCAGGGCATGGGTGGGTGGCGCCTGTTGTCTCTTTGGACTCAGACCCTTTTGTGGGGGCCACAGGCGCAGACGTGCCATCTGGAAGAGGGAGAAAGAGCAGTAAAGTGTTAATATAGACAGATGCAAACAAGGCTCGTCGTTACATGTTATTCTTGCTGGGAAGGGGCACAAATGTAGTATCTGACTTGCCTGGATGTGCCAAAGGAGCTAGATAGTTATTTCGCAAGGCAAGAAAGCAAGAATGATCTGGTTAGGGCAGTTGAACGTGATGATAAAGGGGGGCAAGGCCTTCCCACAGGTCAACCTGTCTGTCATAGACCGACGTGGTTGGAGCTTCTGCAGTTGGTCACGCCAAAAGCAATTCCCATTGTGAAACACCCAAGTTAGAAAAAGAACTAGGTATGTGAAAACAGAATGATGGAGTTGCAACTCTTTCTTTCTTTCCCCCTTTCTTACTTTCTTTCTTTCTATTTTCTTTCTTTCTTTCTTTCTTTCTTTTGTTTCAGGGCCAATCTTACAGCTGGTGGTGGCAAAAATATAAATTTTTTCCCAGGCAGGATCATGATGCACATTTCTTTTTCAACCAAACTAAGTCCCAGTTTAAGAAAATGTAACCCCACATAGACACAAAACCTAAAAGAAAGAGAATAACAGAGAAAATATTTTATTTCATTTCACTCACTCACAGTCTGTGCTTTTGGCACAGACTCTTTGGTGGTTGAAGAGTGGCGGGGGTGGAAGAATGATGGGGGCCTCATGGCTGTTCTGCTGCAAGGCCCTCAACATGTTTGACACACTGTCTGGTCATGCAGATCATGTTTTCCTCTTTTAAAAAACTGAATGTTGTGAATTTTGAGTTTGATCTTGTCACAGAATTCCAAATATAGCCTTGGAATGGCGGTTTTGGAAAAATATTTGCTGTAACTCATAATGCATATTAATTATTTTTAGCAGTCTTTTGAAACCCTAATTTTCTACAGTTTTTAGGGACTCATATCCTTGGCCAGGTAACATGTCACTGCATCAGCTATCTCCTTCCAGTCTGGTTGTACAGAGAGCCTTTCTCAAATGCCTTTGTTAAAGGTGTTTGTTTTGACCTTGTGGTCTCTGGCGCTATGGCTAAGGCTATTGCACTCATGTGAGTTTCACCTCAACTCTTGACACAGGACATGTGACCCATGACACATAAGGTGGTGGTGGGCTGCAGCATATGTTTCTCCAGGTGCAAATTGTCTTGACTGGGTTCGCTGTTTTGCTCGAGAGCGTTTGCTGACATTCATGAGTTTGGAGCAAATTCTGACATGTTAACTAACCCTTTGAATAGAGTTTTGCTGTCAGACATACTGGATGTACTTGTAATTTGTGTTTAGACTCTGCTCTTTTGGACTCTCCTTTTTTCTTAATTAGCTCCATGACAAGACAGGAGAAATGAAGGGGTTTACGGAAGGTTGCCTCTAAGGAGAAGCCTGTGTGTGTCAGGCTTGGATCTTCGGCTCTGTTCCCTCCAGTGGCTATAAGACTGTGTTCTGATAGATGTAGGTAGGTGTATGGCTACAGCTGGGAAACTTTTCAGCAACCTTTGACTTTTTTCATAGTTGAAGTCACTGACTGTTCCACTGCTTATAAAAGTTGATGGAATGCTGCACAAAGTCAAATGACCTCCCACAATCCCCAGGCCAAACAAAGTACCACTGATGGCCTTCTGATGTGAGGGCCAGGAGGTTGGGTGTGGTCTTCTTTAGCTGCTGGTTGTCCATCTGGGAAGATGTTTGTCAGCTGCCATTTGGTCAATTGCCATCTGCGGCCCCCCATGCACATGGGGAGCCACCGCCCACATTCCCAGTCTGGTAATCCACACCCCTATTACAACCTTTCGTACATTTCCATGGACGCCTCAAGATTGTCAGTAGGTAATATTTGAGGTATGAAGTTTGAGAGGTAAGGGGCAGACTGGGCAAAAGCATGGGACCAGAGGGTCAACAGTAAAACACACAGGGTCATTTATTGGTTTATTTTTTTCAGGGACAATACACACTAATGAACAGCTGAACTGTAAGTGAGTCAGAGTTGGCCGGAGAAGCTAGTTTTCATCTGTTGTCCCTGGAGTTTTAAAAGGCAACCTAAAATTGCAAAATTTAAAATGCATGTGTTACAGAGATTAGAGGATTGTTTGATCCTGGTGGTGATCCTGGTTTTGTGCTTTAACAATTTCAGTATACGCTTGTTGTTGTTTGCGCTGTAGAGGAAATCCGGATGTCATGAATCATGCATGAATTCTCAAGTTTAACAGTGTGACCTAGTGAAGATTTCATTTTCAGTTAGTTCAACAAAATAACAATCAGGATTCTTGGGCTATACTTTTTTGCCTAATAGTTTGCAGTTTATCAGGCCACCATGCTCTTTTCTCCACTTCTTAACCAATGCTCAGGGCTGACCCCCTTGCTACACGCATTAGAGATGCAAACCAGCTTTGGGAAGAGATACCAACAGAGCTGCTTTAGTAATTGGACTAGCATGATCATGATTGCGTCGAAGGCTGCACCCAGGTCAAGCAGCACTGAATAACACCAAACATTACATGAATATGTATTTATCTGGGGATCAGACTGACTTTTCAGATGTTTCAGCACTAACCTACATTTATAAATGAGACTGACAGTCTCACAAATATTGTTACAGCTAAAATTATTATAGCTTGAACCCACATCACATTAACCCTCCTATTATGTTTGGGGTCAATTTGACCCCATTCAATGTTTAACGTCTCTAAATAACATCTTTTTTTTTTTTGCTTCATATTTATTGACTTTTCCTAATTTAATGGGTACTACCGGGTAAACATGAAATTCACATGATGATATGTTTTCAGTGTCCTGTAGACACTTTGTACACATCGGTTATAAATAACAAAAATCTGTACTTAGAAATAATATAAAGCCATTAAAACACCAAAAAGATATTTCTTTCCAATTTTAGGTCAATCAGTGAGATTTTATGGTGATTTGCATATTTTTCCATAGACGCGTAATAGGAATACTGGAAGTATAAGTGAGGGTGGGGGAGTCATGTTTTATTTAAAGGGCTATTTAGGTCGTCAACAAAGAAACATAAAGTACCTGACACATACTCTTTGGTAACAATTTTAATTAGAATAATTTTGTGGAGGTTTAAACTGCTGGGGTCAAATTGACCCCAAACATAAAAGATGTTGGTAAATTTGAACATAACAGGATGGTTAAAAATACGATACTGTGTTACAATGCTGATGTGTTGAGAAAAAACTGGGGAGGCTTGACACTTGCCACCTCGCATTGTCAGGAATATACAGAAGCATACGAAAACCGAATTAATTATGTAAGTCAGGTGGTATTTTATAGGTCTTGATGTGTTTTCCTGAAACACGTAACATATACATGGTCAGTGTGGATTCTGTTGCTGCAGAGGAACAAATGAAATACTAAGAAAGCTAAATGGTAATTTATGATGATGAATAAGATAACACAATACAATTGCAATCTCATCCATAAATGCCGCACTGTCCATTCCTGTGATTTTTTTCAGCCCCCTACAAAATTTGTGGGGCAGTGATAGATTTTTAACATTCTCACGCCTAGCTCAACCACAAATTCCTCACAGTTTTCAGTGTTAACAATTGGAAAACTAAGTTGCAAAACTTTATGATCATCTTAAATTCATAGTGAATGTATCAGCTCTCTAACTTAGTTATTAATCATTATTACACTGTGAAATAATTAGCATCTTTTTTTCCCTTCTGATGAGGTGAAACTTTTGAAACAGTGGTAACATTCAGTTATATGTAACCCTGTCTGTCACCCTGTGTCTTCCAAATATAGCATTTTATGTAGCTTTCTGTCAGAAATTTACAAACAAGGAAATGTAGAACCTCACTTTATTTTAATTTATTTTGCAGAACAATAAAATTTTACAGTCATGTAACGTCCAGGTTTTAGAGCATAACTGTTGCAGTCATTGGCTCAAGACCTGTACACTTTACTAAAGAAACTCTTGAGATGAAAGCAAACTGTATGAAAACCCAGTGACTCATCTCTCATGTGGCTTTACATGTCTGCAAAACAATCCATCCTTGGCACTAGACAAAACATTTTTATACCAGAAACCGATTGCTTTATAATAATAATAAATGTAATAATAATAATATAGTAGGTTAAGTGTAGGTTATTTCATTTCATGCATCAACAAAAAGAATAGCCAAGATATTCCATAATTAATAGATTTTTGTATAGTTACAGGTCTGTCAGTCTGGATGTGCTGAGCCGTGAGGATGATGCTTAATTCTGACAGTCAAAATATTCTGCCCTCATTTGTAGGAAAGTTTTACCTCTATTCCAATTTTAGTTTTTCTCAGCCTCTTCATCAAAGTTTCTTTGATGTCCTTAGTCTTGAAACAATATATGAGTGGATTAACAGTAGCAGGAAAAAGACTATACAACAATACCAATAAAATGCGAACATCCAAACTGAAAGAAAATCCCACAGTATTAGCCACGTAAACAAAACATCTGGGCAGGTAAAAAAGACGTGATGAATATTTGTGGGGTACAAGTTGATGAGGTTTTGTAGCGTCCTTCAGCATTAGACATTTTCAAAATGACGACAATGATGGAAAAATAGGAGAAAAGGATGAATGCCAGAGGCAGCAAGAGACAAAACATGGCCACACACAGGGAAGTGACTTGAACAGTTTGAACATCCTCACCACATGCCTGACTTGTAATAGAAATGTGGTCACAGTAGCACTGAACGATGACATTTGTTTTACAGAAAGGTAAAGTGAGGGTTTGAAGTACAACACTCACCATCAAACACATTGGTATAAACCAGGCAAAAGCACAAAGCAGCAGTATGGTTTTGTTGGTGATTAGGACAGGATAACGCAGTGGGATGCAGATTGCAATAAATCGATCAAGAGCCATTACCAACAAGATGAAAGAATGTGCCGCTCCTAAGTAATGAACAAAAAACATTTGCGCAAAGCACCCGTAAAATGAAATAATGCTATTGTCTAACCAATATTTAGATATAATTTTTGGCAGAGTTACAGTGCCAAATGCCAAGTCATTCAGTGCCAGGTGACAAAAGACCAGATATGTTGGTTTTTGAAGTGACTTCTCATAGAAAACAAATGATAAAATGAATGTATTTCCTAAAGCAATAGCAAGGTACATGACAAACAGAGTGGCTGACACAGGTCCATGATACTGTGGTAGAAGTCCAGGGAATCCAAGGATAAAGAAGTCTTTCGTCTGTGTTTCATTGGTGTAGGTCATAATAACTTCAGCTTACAGCATGAACCTGTCTGAACTAAGAAGCAAAGAAATACCTAGAAGATAAAAGCACTTAGATCTTTTATATAGCAGAATATGCAACTAATATGCCTAGTGATCAGACAGGTTGACTCAAAATGCAAGTTACAAGGTTCAGATCTTATCTGGAGATTATTTAGTAGATTAAAATAGAACAAATCCCTACTCAAAGTCTGAGAGTGAGTCTTACCTTCCAGATTGAAGGTCAGCATCCAAAAGCTCATCACAAAGTCTGGGTGCCTGCTAATATCTGCTTCTCCTCGTGTCTGACCAAGCATGTCCTCAGAGGATCATGTTCTTAAGTTAACTCACTTGCCCAGCTCGAGCCAACCCACTCAGTTTGATAAAATTTGTCATTGTCATTTCTTTCTTGGCATTTTTTACTCTTTAAGACAATTAATTCAAAATGAAGAAGACACTGTTGCAACAAACACACATGAATTCTCAATTCAAAAAGAAAATTGCACAGGAATAGAAAAAAGCATCCTCCCCTTCATTTAATTTCAAACTGGGTACTGATTCCTCCAAATGTCAATGCATGAGGCAGGAGCACAGAGTTCCACTTTAATCAAACTAGAAAGTTTTCTTTCTTTCAGAGCCAACAGGTTGGGAAGCGCAGTGCAGAGGCTCATTAGCCATCCTTCACAGGTAGATGTTAGACAGGGCCTTGATTCTTTAGAACAACTACAATGAAATGGCTCTTTATTAGTTCCAAGGAGAATTTGTTTTGGATCAGTAGAGACACAATGCATAGCAAACAGAAAAAACATGAACTGTTGAAGTACATCAATGATCCGTCTGGCAGACAGAGAGAAAGACGTCAGAGGTCTTTTAGACCACCTCATCTTTACTCAGCAATAGTCTTAAATGTGCAGTGTTGGGAAGGTTACTTTTGAAATGTAATAGGTTACAGATGACTAGTTGCCGTGTTAGAAATGTAATAAGTAATGTAACTGTTTTAATTAAATCATCAAAGTAATGAAACGAATTGTATGTGATTACACTTTTTGATTCCTTTTCTAATAGCATCACTGTACACTGTTCAGTGGTACTAATTTCAGAAGGAAAATGTTAAATTTCTTTAAGTGAAAGGCGTCCCTGTCTGATGACATGGCCACCCGCCTTGACGTGGCTGGCCGGGCGCAGGCACGGCACACTGGTTGCTTAGATCAATGCTACATTCAAACAAGAGAACCTGTCAGATGAAGGGGGCCTGTCTAGATGTAGAGACCCTCCTACCCTTGATGGTGTCGGCCTCAATTTTGTCCCAACAGCTTTGCTGACCCACGTCATCTGGAAGTTTGCCAAAAGGGGACATTCGTGCATGGTGCAACAATGCAACAGAATGAAAGTTACATTCAGCATACAAGATTTTTACTGAAAAGATTATACTTGGCTGTAACCCATTTGTAATCACTAACATTTGGATTATTAGTTTAGTTATTTTTATTTCTCAGTAACTGTCATGGATTACATTTACATTTATTTGTAACTTAATAACATTTAACTAGTTACTCCCAACATTGTGAATGTGTTAGTTAATTAGTTTTTTTTTTTTTTTTTTTTTTTTTTTTTTTACATTATTTATTTAGAATTAGCTGCAACCAGAAAATTGGGTGATCAGTGTGTATCAGAGAAATTTGTGCTGAGCCGAGTATCACTTGGAGGGTGATGAGGTTCATGCATTTCTCCTCAGTTACTTAGGTTAATGACTCACAGTGTATTTAAAATATTTTTCTGTTACTTTGAGGTGTAACAGCATAATGAAGAGGAGAATATTTGCATTGGTTAGCAACTGATATTTTAAAGAGATTATAAGCTAATGTTGATACGTATGTCAGTGTGATGTGATAGTTACAGGGTAAAAATGTTACATCTTGACATCTCGGGTATCATGTAAGATTCTGATGAGAACCATCTGAGTTGTGTGTGCATTTCATTATTGAAATGAATATGAAGGCAACATCTGGTCAGGTGAAAGTTGACTTGCTGTAGTATAAGCCATTGTCATGGGGGATAATGTGAGAATAACAATAAGGTCAGTTGGACCTCTGAAAACTTGCCTAAAGGACCTTTGTAAATATGCTGAATTCCACCTGTTTGTAAATGAATGCATGTTCATACTTTATCGTTCCAATAGGGAATTGTCTTTGACTCTCATGTCACTGTATTACAACCAGTCACCATACACATAGAAATAAGTAGTTGCACAAATACAATAAACAAAGCATATTGCAAATTATGGGATCATAGCATCATCGCACAGTCACTTTCACCTCAGTACCTAATATAAAAAGTAACAAATTAATACTAAATACTAAGACAACAAAATGCAGTTTAGCATCTAACCAGAAGTGCAAAAAAACAGAAAGTGCTATGTGTACACGCGCCATATAAGAATTTCCCAGTTTGGGATCAATAAAGTAAATCTATCTATCTATCTATCTATCTATCTACAATTGCATGTACATGTGTACATGTAAAATCCGTCGTCCTCAACAATTGACACAGGCAGCATGTGGAGGGCGACCATTTCTGCAATGAAGTTGTTAATTGCTTCGTTTCGTGGCTTGTCACATTTTCTGGATATGAAATCCTTCATGCTAGCTTGTTGTTGTCCTCCACTCGCACTGGCACTCACGCCGGGCTCTGTCCCCAGCTATTCGGGTGTTAGCACCGCAGGTGGTTTACCATTGAGCCTGTGTTGCTACCCTTAAAGGCTAATTCATCGTGACACAGTGTACTCTTGACAGTGTTTCCACTTACCTTTCTTTCAAACAACTGCCAAACCGTACTTTTATTTTTGATGGATGCCATCGCGCTCGTGAGTGAACTTAAAGTCACATGATGAAAAAACAACGTGTACGCATTTACGGCAGGTCCTGAGTAGTTGTAAAATTTTGTTTGTATCAAAGAGAGAGTTTTGTTCTCTTAAACTGCTGGCATGTGCTGTTGCTCATATGAGTGGTTCATGCATGAGGCCCCATGGTACATAGACATACTGTAAATATTCAGTGGTGTTTTGACTCAGTGAGGATGAGTAGATAATGAAAAAAAAATCTGTGAAGTATTCCTTTAATTAAGCTTGATGAAACAAATATCATTTTGTACATCTTCACATGACTTGTTTGTTTGGGAGCTGATGTGATGGAGGTAGCAGCAGTGCTGTGTCAGCTACAGGACAGCAGAGGTGGGTTTGGTAGTTAGTTCTGGTTCATTGTCTGTCATTTATTGGTGGTAATGAGAGACAATTTGGTAGCATGACTTTTGCAGAACTTCTTCGGTTATTCATTCATTCATTCATTCATTATTTCAGTCATTTTCCTTACAACCTGAGAGAAAAACATTGTGAACTCCATTTGGCCATTCTTGTTAGAACAAGAATGGCCACGACAAGATTAAAAGCTGAGTTTATTTTGGAGGGTGCAGAGCCGATGTGTGTCAAGGCCCTGGGTATCGGGCTCATAGCTGCAGGCCTTTTAAACCTAAAAGTAAACTACAAAGATCTCCAACAGCAATAAACGAGCAGGTGAAGAACAGAAAGGCAGACAGTATGTTCATAATTTGGCCTCTGCATGATAGACTGAACCTTTTTCACAACATAAGTCGCATATAGCATATTAAAGTATAAGTCTGAATTACTGTAGAGTGGACGTGGTTAGATCGTTGAAAGACTGTGTTCATTGAAAGTGATTGAAATATGAGGCTAATAGTATATCTTAAGTTAGTTTCTAAACTTTCCTTTCAACTTTGATAAAGTGCAGAACCTTGTGTAACTTTCAAACAGGAAAATCCAAATGATTTGTAGTTTTTATTTTTTCATTACATTTATTTTTTAATTATCCTTCCTGGGAGTCCTGGTCAAGATGGCAGCACAGTTTCATTTGGAAAAAAAATAATAATAAAACATAGCACAGTCCATCTCAAGTCAAAGATTATGTAAAACAGCACAATTTTTCCAACATGTTTTTGAAATTATTTGTTTTGTGAATAATTGGCTGACACAGTGATTACTTTTGACATGAAACAGGAAACATGCACACAATGAAACACTGTGTGATACGTTTCAGATAAAATGCAATTAATTGCATCCATGAAAAAACCAAAACACATAAACCAAATTAGACAGGGAAACAGGAGATTTTAGTGTAGATTATTTTGATGTTACTTCAATCTTAGTTTTTCTAGCCTCTTCATCAAAGTCTCCTTTATTTCCTTAGTTTTGAAACAATATATGACTGGATTAACAGCAGCCGGGAAAAGGCTGTACAACAGTATCAGTAAAATGCGAACATCTAAACTGAAAGAATATCCCACAGCATGAGCCAGATAAACAAAACATCTAGGTAGGTAATACAGGCATGTAACGAACATCTGTGGTGTGCAAGTTGACAAGGTTCTGAAGCGTCCATCCACGTTTGACATTCTCAGAACCACCACAAAGATGGCAAAATAGGAGAAGATGATAAATGTAACCGGAAGTAAGAGACTAAACATGGCAAGACCCACAGCAACAGCCTGAACATATTTCACATTTTCCCCGCATGCAAGGTTTGTAATTGAAATATGGTCACAGTAGCACTGCACAATGACATTAGAGTCACAATAAGGCAAGCTAAGGGCATGAGACACAACTCCAGTCATCCTAATAAATGTCGCAGCCCAAGACAAATAACAAGCAATGGAAATGGAACGGTTCGTAATCAGAGCAGGATATCGAAAAGGAATACAAATGGCAATGAAACGATCAAGGGTCATAATCAGCAGAATGAGGGAGTGAATAGCTCCTAATGAATGAACAAAGTACATCTGAGTGAAGCAGGCACCAAACGATGCAATCTTGTCATCCCACCAATATCTGGATATTATTTTTGGTAGCGTCACAGTCCCAAATAGTAAATCATTCATTGCCAGATGACAGAAGATCAGATATGTTGGCTTATGAAGTGTCCTCTCACAACCAACAGTAAGTAAAATAAAAGTGTTTCCAGCCACAATTACCAAGTACGTGAAGAAAAGAAGGCCTGACACTGGTCCATAATATGATGGCTCAAGTCCTGGGAATCCAAGTATCATGAAGTCTTTGATTTTTGTTATGTTTGTATATATCGTCATCATCTGTGAGCATAAGAAATATATACAGTATATATATTTTAAATTTAGCATAGGTAATAATATTCTAGTGAGTCATCTCTATAATCAGTTATCTGTATGTAGTTTATATGATACAGGTGATTACCTTTCTGTCAGTGTAAACTTTTTCTTTGTTAAGAACTTCGAGACAAAATCTGGTCTCAAAAGCAAGCTTACCTGGCTTCGACCACAGGATCTGCATCCAGGCTGAGCTCTGTGTGTCACTTTATGATGTGTCTCACCGTCTTTGACGTAATGTTTTCCTGACTGATTGCAAAGGTGACAATACTCAGGTGACTTCCTTGGTGATGACGGTTAGAAAATGAGTTCTTCTGTGTCCACGCTGGTGTGACAATGTGGACTCAGCATTGGTCATTTACACTGTGCACCTGTTCATAGCCGTTTTATTATCACACCTTTCTTTAGTTTAGTTTCACTGCCTGTTATGTTAACCATGAATTCCAGTTAATAGCGCTAATAATAATTGGGGGTTAGGCTGCGTAATGTTGTTACAGTTTTTTTTTCTTCGATCGCTTACACACTAAGAACATATGCTTAAACCAATGTGACAAAACTTGAACTCATTGGAACTATACCTTAAACACAGCGTGGCCATACCTTAGACACATGTGCTGCTTTGAACTGTGTTTACAATTCTGCAACACACTTCCACCTTAACACTAGACACTATTTCATACAGAAGACACCTTGCTCAAAAATGAAATCATGTGGTAACATTGGGAAAACACTTATGTTCAAAATATAAAATACATCGGGTAATTAGAAAACCTGAAACACACATGAAAGCACTTACTTAGAAAACTGAACACCAACTAGTCAGGGCCTAAGCTCTACAAACAGGCCCCAGGTCAGCCATGTTGAGTATTTTGTGTGGAGGCGGTGAGAGAAAGAGGCACAGGAAGACATTGTATGCGATGTGGATGAGATTTTGTGGCCGTGCGTAGTTTGATTTTGTTGAATTGTTTTATTTTTGCTTTACATACAATACTATGTATCTTTATTTATGTTTGTCAACTCAGAAACCATGGTTTCAAAACAGTAAATACATCGACCTAATGAGAGGCACTCTGCCCAAAATAACATTTTGTTTGCAAAAGGCTCTAACCATGACAAAACATTTCAAACATGCAGCAAAAGCACATTTTGTCACCGCCCAATACAACTAATCCAGCCACTCACTCACTTCATACTCAACACCAAAATGCAACACACCTTTTTCAGTCTGAGCAGGTTCAACCTTACTTTTTCCTGTGTGTATTGCAGTCATATTTTTTTGACGATTTACATCGTTACATATTATAAAGCAAGTAGCAAAAGCCAATATTTCCCTCAAACAACTCAACTTCTGCCCAAATGAGTAGATTCCTTCAATCAGCCCTACTGTACTGTAACACAGCTGACAACACAATACAAAATACAGCTATCAGTTTGAACAAGGTTCTCCTGTCTGCTACACATTCAAATGTCAACTTACTGTAAAGAATTGCATCCAAACTCAGAAAGACTTTGAAGTGAAACTTTTACTGTATTGATGGCAAAAACTGAAATACTGTAATTCACATACAGTATTACACAGAAAAATTCAAAGGAGTTGAAAAAAAAAATACAGAATACAGTTTATAGACCCCTTTTTGTAGGTGCAGACTGATTGATTGGTGAATGGTGATTTGTGGAAAGGGCAGTGATGCAGATGCACTAGTGATTTCACAGTGATGCAGGTGCAAAAGAGTGTGAAAAATGTGTGAATCCAATGAAAAGGTATGAACACATTTGCAAAAGAAAACCTCTGCTGTGGTTTGGAGGTGAAGATGATGATGGAAATGTTTATCCTTTTGTCATCAGAGTTACATTTTGACAAAGGATTTTTAAGTTTTGATGACTGTGTTTCAGTTTGCCATAAATGTGAATGGTTTATTTCCAGGTGTTGTGTCTTATTTGCGTTGTGTTTAGAGTTTTGGCACAGTGAGCAAAGCATTTACAAAATGAGTTCAAGCAATCAAAAAAAAAAAAATGTAATATGTATTTCACTTATGTTTCGCAAATGGCAGAAGAAAGGAGTATGTGGTGGTGTGTTCAAACTCAGTGGGAAATATGAGTTTCTGTGAATAATGATGATGTATTTTTGTTCATTGCTGCCCACCCATGTAGTGAAGATCATAAGGGCCTAAAGCAGCTTCATGGGCAGCATGTCAATTCACTTATCTGGGGGACGCCAGAGAGAGAAGAGGAGGCGTAGCTGAGGTCAGGGCTTGTGCCATTATTTTGACTTTGAGCTGTTATCAGTTGATTTATCCTCATTTACTTATGTGAATAGTCTTTTTCTCAGTTTTCTTGTTTTGCACATTTCCTGGATGCATGTGTAAATAAATGTCCATCTGTGGGGCTTCCAGCAAAGCCTCTTGCATCTGTGTCCTACCTCACAATAGACCCTCTGGCTACAGCTATCTTACAGCTGACAATAACATTGACACAAGGCAGTTGGTGGAAAAAGAACAGAAAAACTCCTCATGTATTGTATTTGTGTATGCATATATTCATGACAGTGACTGTGTGTATTTTACTAAATTTTTACTAAATTTTTATTTATTTATTATTTTTTAACCTTTCAGTCTGGTTCTTAACTGAATTTAATTTATTTTATTATTTACTTGTCTATTTATTTATTTTACCTTTTAGACTGGTTTTCAGTTGAATTGTATTTATTTGATTATTTTTACCATTTTAGTCTTGCGTGTCAGCCAAGACAGCCCCACAACATCCAGAGACTTGAGATACTCAGGGCGGATCTCATCCACCCCCACCGCTCTGCCACTGAGGAGCTTACCAACCACCTCAGTGACCTCAGCTTGGGTGATGGACGAGTCCACCTCTGGGTCCTCGGCCTCTGCCTCCTTAACGGAAGACGTGACGATGGGATTGAGGAGACCCTCGAAGTATTCCTTCCACCGCCCGACAATATCCCCAGTCGACGTCAGCAGGTCCCCACCTGCACTGTAAACAGTGTCGGCAGAGTACTGCTTCACCCTCCTGAGGCGCCGGACAGTTTGCCAGAATTTCTTCGAGGCCGACCGATAATCCTCCTCCATGGCCTCCCTGAACTCCTCCCAGCTCCGAGTTTTTGCCTCTGCCACTGCCCGAGCTGCAGCACGCCTGGCCTGCCGGTACCCGTCAGCTGCCTCGGGAGTCCCACAGGCCAACATGGACCGGTAGGACCCCTTCTTCAGCTTGACGGCATCCCTTACTTCCGGTGTCCACCACCGGGTTCTGGGATTGCCACCACGACAGGCACCAGAGACCTTGCGGCCACAGCTTTGAACAGCCGCATTGACAATGGAGGAGGAGAACATTAATTGAATTGTATTTATTTTATTACTTTATTTTTTAGATATTTACTGAATTTTAATCTTTACAGCCGTCTTATCTCTATAGTATTAATTATCTTTTCTCTAGTGTTTCCCCACTTCAGCACTCAGTGTTTTTTTTTTTTTAATTTCTTATTGTTTTTAAATTTGGGTGTATGTGTATGAGTGTGTGTGTGTGTATGTCTATGTATGTGTGGGAGAAGGGGGCATATACACACACTTGACAATGAAAGTGTCACCCCCAAGAATAAAGCCTTCAAAACAAAATAACTCGTTGAACATCTCACATTGCGTTTGTTTATTATCTGAATTCTGATGACAATACAACTCAGTCAGATATTTTTTTAGTCTCTTGGCTGTGCAAGTTGAAAATCTTATTGGTCTGTTCCCCTACAATGGCAAGATACAGCCAATTGACTAATGACCATAGATGCCAAATAATTAATCTGAAGAGGCGGAACATCTCTTATGCCAGAATTGCAATCCAGTTAAATTGTTCAGTAAGAACTATCCAGAGGGTCTGGTCTCAGTATAGGAACACTGGATCCAGTGACAAAATCCTCGTACCTGGCCGTCAGAGAAAAACTACAGTCTGAGAGGACAGGAGGCTATTTTTGATGTCAAGGCTCTCCAGATTCAGCAATGCACACCAGGTGACAGAGCAGTGGAATGCCTTCAGAAATGCTAATGTGTCTGTGAGGACCACTAGGTGTTGTTTACATGCACAGAAGATATATAGCAGGGTTTCAAGGCAGAAACCTCTCATCTCTGTTCGTAACAGGCAACGAAGAGTGACTTGGGCCAAAAGGATCCGGAATTGGACAGTCCTGGATAACTGGTCCTTCATAGTGTTTTCTGATGAGGCTCAGTTTGGTCTGACAACAGATGACAGACGGGTGAGATGTTGGCGAACAGCTGGTGAAGCTTTTGAGCCAGAGGTGTTGAATTTCTGAACCAGAAGCAGCATATCCATAATGGTGTGGGGCTGTATGAGTATCCATGGCTTGGGTGATTTGGTAGTTATTGACGGAAATATGAATCACCAGAAATACACTGATGTGTTGGAGTCCAGCCTTCTACCATCTATCACCAACATGTTTGGGGACAGGAATCACCCGTTTGTATTTCAGGATGACAATGCTCCTTGTCATAGAGCCAAGGCTGTTGATGACTGGTTGGAACAACATGATATTCGCAGGATGATCTGGCCTGCTCAGAGTCCAGGTGCAAGCATTATTGAAAATATCTGGAATATGTCTAAAGTGGTGGCAAATGATTGTCCTACCTCCAAGCAATCTTTGATCAACTCAGTATTCCATACTTGGGCAAACATCAGTCCTGAACGCATCAGACAGCTGTATGAATCATTGCCTCGCTGAATGACTGCTGTAATCAGGTCACATGGTTATGCCACAAAGTATTAATATTGGACTTAGAATCACTGCATTTGACTCTATATACATTCTTCCTGCCTCAGTGTAAATTTGATATCACTTGATGGTAGTAAACATAAGATATGACACCTAACATTCATTAGTTGCGTCTGTAACCAATGTATTTGTATAGTAAGGGGTGACACTTTCATTGTCAAGTGTGTGTATCTTGCGTCTATTGTTTGTTGTATTGTTTTTATGTGTTGTATTGTTTTTATTGTTTTTATGTAAAGCACTTTGGGCTGCTCCTTTGGTATGAAAAGTGCTCTATAAATAAACTTTGATTCATTGATTGATTGATTTGTGACTTTTTGTCTTCCAGTGAGTGATCTTAAACTGAACTGTTCAATACAGTGCAAAACTAAACTCTAAAAAAACAAACAAACCAAACAATTCTCGTCTTGGATGTTTGGACGCCTAGACTGATGCAGCGTCTAACCCTAACCCATGTATTTTGTAGGTTTGAGAAAGTGGTTCCCTTGTATACCTCATGCCCCTAATCCCTACATTTAGGCTGAAAAAAAAAGTGTGCCAAATTAACGGAATTGTAAGATGATTTAAAAAAAAAAAAAAAAAAGCAAGATATTCACCTTTCCATTGTCAAAACCAATATAATGAACACTGATTACATTTGTCAGTGGGGAAATTGCAGCACTGACCTGTGTGTAACCCCATGGCAAATGAGAGCCCCATTTAATTTAATGACAAATTATAAATCTCCCAGGAACAAACACCTGCAGTTTTGGAGAAGCCCAGAGGAGTCATAAATTGATATTTTGAAAGGTGAGTTAATATCCCCAGTGAGTAATATCCCTGATTCTCTCGAGGCACCAATCACATCACATCACAGTGGATTTCATTAGGAGTCTAATGCTTAATGTACCAGTGTCAAGAGGATTGGCTTTTATAATTTATCATATGAAGCTGGACAGGTGTACTGTGTCTACCTGTTGTTATTACTGCTTGTAGGGTAGTAGGAGGAGTACTATAGAAGGAGGAGTATTTGTTGAACCAATATGAGTTATGGTGCAAGTTACAGTGACAGTAAAATCTGCCCTAAACCAAGTATATTGCTACGATCCAAATCCAAATTTTGTATTTAGATTCATAGCATTGGTCTGTATCTTCAAAGATAGAAGCAAGAGAGCAAAAACATATTTGTGTTGTTTATAGGTGGCAGTCAGGAGCTGCTCCACTGACCCATACTTGGAAGGTGTATGAGATTTTGTACAGAGGAACTTTAAACATTTCTAAAACTAGAAATTATATACACATGAATACACACACACATAAAATCACTCTGGGTATTGGTTCAGCATTGGTCTACTCATCTCTATGTGGAAGTAAGTAATAAGATGACTTTAACTGACTTGTCAGTTAGTCATTTTTATGAATGGTTCAAGCACCTTTTTCAGAGGCAGACAGAAATAATTGATGGGGTTCATACAGCCTTTACAGATTACAAGCCCAATTTAAAATTAATCCAGGATCTTTACCTGTATTAGATGCTAGAATATTACACCCCTCTCTGCTGTTGAGCACTTAAAATTACAGAATAAATGTTATATCTCTGCAAACCAGCAAACACATTGAAATATCAACATTTCTGAACCAAAAATACGCTGAGTTACAGTCAATGTGATGGAGCCCGGATTAACATCATGTGACTGTTTTTAGCCACTTTGCTTTGTTAGTTTCATTTGCCAGCAAAACTAATTGGTCAAGGTCAGGAATATGTCGCTGTGTTTGTCACTCTTGAAAATGGGACATATCAACATATCTTTGGTGTGCAGAAACATAAAATACCACCAGTTTTTCCCTGGCGACTGGGCTGGATAATACAGATCAGAAACACCCTCTCTAGCTTTTGGAGGAAGTCTGGTTTAACTTCCCAAATCCAAACTAAAATGTCATTTGATATATAAAAATTCACATACTAAAGTTTTGATTTACCTGTTATACTTAGACAAATAATAAACAAATCAAGATATAGGCAAACCATGGTGTTTGGCATGTAAAAAGGAATGTAATGCAGGGGGAAAGATTGCATAAAAGTGGTTCCCCTCAGGTATAGAGACACAAACACACACTTACTCGTGCACCTTAATCACACACTTGAGACCCTGACTGACATGAGACACTAATTAGCCTCCTCTTGGAGCTCATTTACTCTGTTGTTGCTTTTGAGTGTCACAGGTGAAAACAGATGTCACATTAAGTCTTTCTGTAACTTTCTCATGGTAAATAGTTGTACTTAAGACAAAAACATTAATTGAAACATAGGTGCAATGCTTACACAGGCAGTGCTCATGTAGTTTACTGTGGAAAAAGTTCATTTTTTGGATGTGAGCCACATCTGACATTAGTGTGGACACATCTGCCAGTGTGAACACGTTTACAATAAGTTTGCTGCTCAGCAGTCACAAATATATCATTTGCTGACAATCCATCATACAAGTTAATGAAATATTGGTGCAGGCATTCATTTCTTGAATAGTTTGCTGTGGTGTGGTGGCAGTCTGTCTGTTCAGGCTGATGACAAGAAGGTAGCATATATGACATATCTCCCATCTATCTGTTTAACGTACAGCCTCCTGTTTCCCTGTTGTTGCTGCGATCCTTCATGTTTTCCTGACAGTCAGTGAATAATAATACTGATGTGATGTGCACAGTTGGGAAGAAAACAGATGAATTATCATCTGAGCGTTGGTTCGCACAGCTGTCACATCAGGACGAATCATGTTAGAATGTCTTTTTTTTTTTCAGTTCACACTGGCATAGAAAAAATAAGTTGAAGAAAAATCTGATCTAGGCCTCTTTCTACTCACGGTGTGAACGTAGCTGGGTCATTCTCTGGGTTATTTGGGATGGGACTTGAGGGAAGTTGGATACATTTTTTAAAATCAAAAAATCATTCATCCCAGAGGCAACCTGCCTTAACATGTCTATTAACATCTATTATCATACAAAATATAATTTATCTGAGTACAAAATGCAAAGTTTTGGTCAGTTTGTCACTGGTGTTATCCCATCATGAAGCATTGAGTTTGGCTAAAATTGTTTTTGTTTTTTATTAAAATTTTAACATGTCTGTATTTAGTGACAGAAATAATTAAATACCGTATTTCACCAATTAATCGCCCGGGCGTCTAATATGCAAAATCAACTTGGACCCCGGGCGTTTAAAAGAACCAGGCGACTATTCGCTGCAGGCCTTTATTTATTTTTGCACAGACCTGCACCAGGCCATTATCGTGATGACAGTTACCGTCCAACATATTTACAGTCGGCCAATTTAAGATTACGGTGCACCATTTTTTTTTTACGTTAGCTAGCGCTCTTATTTTGACAGGAAACGGAAGTGCCGCACAGTTATTGTGCAGCTAACTGTTTACTTCTGCAAAAATAAGGTGAGTAGCCTTATTTTGGGTTACCTCATTATGATGCAAATAATCGCCCCGGCGGTTATTTATGAGGGACGAAAAATGACAAAACAATAAATAAATGAATAAATAAATAAATACGCATATAAATATATAAATGCATAAATAATTAAATTAATAAATATTTCTACATTTATTTATTTATTTATTTCTGTTTTTATTCATGCATTTATTTATTTATTTGTGTATTTATACATTTATGCATGTATTTATTTATTTATTTTTACATTTATTTATTTATTTATTTATTCATTTCTACATTTATTTATTCATTTATTTATTTATATATTTATTTTTACATTTATTTATTTATACTTTTATTTATTTCTACATTTATTCATTTATTTATTCCTTCTTTTATTTCTACATTTATTTATTTATTTCTACATGTATTTATTTATTTCTACATTTATTTATTTATTTCTACATTTATTTAGCAGTGGACTAGCTAGCTACTAGGGCATTAACAACGCCAGACTTTTCCCCGTCGTCGACGTTACGTCGACCCGTCAACACCGGGAGATTTTTGGGGGGCTAGTGGGGCTCTAACCGGAGGGAGGGAGGGGTTGTAGTGGAGCACCGACCGGGCGACCGGGGGGGTGAGGAGGCTGCAGTGGAGCGCCGACCGTGTGTGTAGTCGGACTACTGGAAGTAGTCGGTGGGTGCATGATTTACCACATCATTCGCCAGTGACCTTAAATCACTGACGATGGCTCTCAAAACGCTTTCCATTGCGTTTTACACAGTAGCTAGTAGGGCATTAATGTAAACATCGACCCGTCGAAAGTCGAAGAAACACCCACACACCCACACACACACACCCCCACACACACGGTCGGCGCTCCACTGCAGCCTCCTCACCCCCCGGTCGCCCGGTCGGCGCTCCACTACAACCCCTCCCTCCCTCCGGTTAGAGCCCCGCTAGCCCCCCAAAAATCTCCCGGTGTTGACGGGTCGACGTAACGTCGACGACGGGGAAAAGTCTGGCGTTGTTAATGCCCTAGTAGCTAGCTAGTCCACTGCTATCCACTGCTACTGCCAGTCCAGGCAGTAGCAGTGGACAGGATCACACCCACAAACCAATCGTGCTTAAGACTAATGTAAGAACCGCCCACCTGATTAACATACGACACAGAAATACAGAAATAAATAAATGTGGAAATGTAGAAATACAGAAATAAATGTAGGAATAAATAAATAAATGTAGAAATAAATAAATAAATGTAGAAATAAATAAATACATGTAGAAATAAATAAATAAATGTAGAAATAAAAGAAGGAATAAATAAATGAATAAATGTAGAAATAAATAAAAGTATAAATAAATAAATGTAAAAATAAATATATAAATAAATAAATGAATAAATAAATGTAGAAATGAATAAATAAATAAATAAATAAATGTAAAAATAAATAAATAAATACATGCATAAATGTATAAATACACAAATAAATAAATAAATGCATGAATAAAAACAGAAATAAATAAATAAATAAATGTAGAAATATTTATTAATTTAATTATTTATGCATTTATATATTTATATGCGTATTTATTTATTTATTCATTTATTTATTGTTTTGTCATTTTTCGTCCCTCATAGTTATTCGGGTGGGCGTTTAATACGCAAAATGGGTGCAGACGCCAGGCGTTTATAAGAACCCGGCGGCTATTTGCGGCCGGGCGATTAATTGGTGAAATACGGTAATCATATTACCAGTGCTCTTTTATAAACACATACTGCAGACATGTTGATTTTCTTGGCAATCTGTTCCTGTCTTTTGTCTAAGTGGTAACGCCGGATTTTACCCAGACTTTATATTTAAATATAAATAAATAAAATTACCCACACACACATACCACCCAGCGCTGTTTCTGCATTGCTGACTCTGTCAGAACTGCATGCAATTTGCCAAGCCTACCTGCCAACCCCCTAACCCTAACCGTCTGCCCTGGCGAAGGAATTGTCAATCATTTATGCTATGACTGGTCAATTGGACGATGTTACTATACAACCAGTGACGCAAGCCTACTTCCTGCCAGATTTTACATTGGACAAGTACAAAAGGTCAATCCTACATAAATTCAGATTCAAATAAGCAATAGCAATTACCAATAGTCAGTTCAAGTAAGTATATAAACTTGCAATACATTAACAACAAAATCTACTGAAACATCACCATAGTCTCTCTTGGGTTAAGCATCAGTGAGTCATGTGAGTTTGGGGGTCAAAGTTCAGTCCATCTGAACTTTGACCCACAGAGGTGAGAGGCAAAACTACTTTGCTTTCAGGTGTGTGTGTGTGTGGCATGCTCATATTTCTCTAGAATGCCCCGTCGGGTCGTCGCTGGTGTGTCTTGTGTTTTGTTTTGCTGCCTGATGTCACTGCATTCTAGCACTGTGTTTTGGCTTGAACCTAACCACTATGGGTCAAACTCCAGGGTGATTGGATAATGAGCCTGTCCAATAAGAGCTCACTCATCAGCTCAGCCTTAAACATCCCCACCATTGTAGGAGGAAGACCCAGAGACTGAACATAGTGCCGTCCCTGCTCTATAATGTAATGTGACTGCAGCAGATTATGGCTTGATGTTTTTGTTTTGTTTTCTAGATTCACTCTATTCCTTTAGACAAGATTTTTTTTGGTTTACATTTTTCCATTTGGCAGGTTTTTTTTTGCTGAGTATGCCCTTACTGAATATGTCAACCACAGTGACAGAATTTGTCATAGGTGGTTTTGACACAACTCAAAGACCCGTGTTAGTCGGGGTGGTGATGCTAGTCGTCTACGTTCTCGTCATGGTGGGCAATGTAGCGAATATACTTTTCATTGTTTGTGACAGGCAGTTACACAAACCAATGTTTCTTCTGATTTGCAATCTGGCTGTTGTTGACATGCTGTACAGCTCCAGTTCCACCCCGACGATGATCGGGGTTCTGGTTTCTGAGGTGAAGACCATATCTTATGTGCCATGCCTGGTTCAAATGTTTGTTTTCCACTTGGCAGGGGTGATGGAGATGTTTGCTTTAGCTGTTATGGCACTTGATAGACTAATTGCCATATGTTATCCCTTCAGATATCATAGTTTATTAACAAATGCGCGCACTTGTGTCCTGGCGTATGTCCTGTGGATTGTCGCTGCTGCGTTTGTGGCAATTATGCCAGCCATTGTGGTTCCTCTGCCTTACTGCCACTCAAGGCTCAAGTACATTTTCTGTGACTTTGCTGCTGTAGTGCGCGCTACGTGTGGCAACCCTGGTTACATTTTCAGACTGATAACCATAATAACTTTCTTTCTGTTATTTTTCACCTTTGGTTTAATTTGCCTGTCTTACCTAATGATCATAATTGCAGTGAGATCATTCTCCAAAAATGACAAAAAGAAAACCTTCAGCACTTGCTTGAGTCACTTGATTGTGGTTACTTGTTATTATGGCCCAGTATTTATTCGCGTAGTCTTAACCAGGGCAGGTGTGGTGTTGACTCTTGAGGAGCGTCATGGTTTGATGGTCGGGGCCATCCTTGGTCCGTCTCTTGTAAATCCTTTTGTGTACTGTCTTAGAACTAAAGAAATAAAAAACAAGATTTTTAAGAAACTCCAAAAACAGGAGTGCTGAAGAATGAGGGATATTCAGGTTCATTAAAAATGTTTTCTCTCTCTCTCTCTCTCTCTCTCTCTCTCTCTTATTTTCATTGTCATTATGGCATTGTTAATTATCAACAAATATCAAAATTAATCTGTGCCGTATAAGAGAGACAACTTCTACAGAACTCAGCTGCACATGTGCTGACGAGGACCAGAAGGCAGGCGCATATTACACCGGTTTTAGAATCACTGCATTGGCTCCCTGTATGTTTCATTATCGACTTTAAGGTTCTCTTAATGGTTTTTAAATGTCTTAGGGGTCTTCTTATCTTTCTGAATTGCTTTTACCTTACGAACACTCGCAGACCCTCAGGTCCTCCGACACCGGCCTGTTATCTATTCCCAGAGTAAAAACACAAACACACGGTGAGGCATCTTTCCAGTTTTATGGCCCCCGATGGTGGAACAGCCTGCCGGAGGACCTGAGGGCCGCAGAGAACATTGATATTTTTAAAAATAGGCTCAAGACCCACCTATTTAATTTGGCTTTTAACTCATGTTCTTATTATACTTTTTATTTTAACCTGGCTTTAATTTTATTTAATGTTCTTCTTATGCCCTATACTTTTTGTTTTGGCTTTTAACTAAATGTTCTTATATGTTTATACATGTTTATTTTAGCTTTTATAAATGTTCTTATATATTTTTTATCTTATATGTTTTTATTTCTCTATATACATTTTATATTCTTATCTTATATGTTTTCATACTTTTATCCCATATATCCAGTGTTTCCTCAGTGGGGGCCCTCAGCGCTGGCGGCTGTTATCGGCTGGGGCTGGGATGTCTCTTCTCGTGGGGTACACCGGCTGGGGTGGGTGGGGGCTCTGTGGTGGGGCCCGCTGCAGCACCGTGGGTCCTCTGCCTACCTGTGGCTTGGTGGGCCCCTGACCTGTGGCATTCTGGCCTGGGCCGTGGGCAGCCCCCAGCGCAGATGGCAGCGTTTCCTGACCTGGTTCCTCTGTACTCAGCCGCACAAACATTGTGTGTGTGTGTGTGTGTGTGTGTGTGTGTGTGTGTGTGTGTGTATCTGTGTACCTGGTATTGCTAATGTTGTGGGGACATAAATCTGTTTACACAGTCACGTTGTGGGGACTCGCCTCCCTTATGGGAACAAAAAGCAAGTCCCCATAAGTGAAAATCATTCATTTTAGGGTGAAGACTTGATTTAAAGCTAAGATAACTTTAGGGTTAGGTTATGGTTAGGGTTAGGGTTAGGGTTAGGCAGGTAGTGGTTAGGGTTAAGGTTAGGATAAATCTCCAGGAAATGAATGTAAGTCAATGTAATGTCCTCTGAAGTGATGGAAACCAACTTGTGTGTGTGTGTGTGTGTGTGAGAGAGAGAGAGAATCGTGGGGTGGGGGTCTAGGGGTTGGAGTGGGGCGGGGGGTGCTTTTAACATGTAAAGCACTTTGTGATACGTTTTATGTATGAAAAGTGCTCTATAAATAAAGTTTGATTGATTGATTGACTGATAATAGTTTCTGTATTAATCCAAATAATGAAAAAAAATGATGCATGCTGAGCTATATGACAGGCAAAAAGATATGAAAAGTGTTTTGTCACCAGAGGCTCCTGTCAACTGATCTCTTATCACACCATTAGCAACACAAGTATTTTAATAAGGGAATGAGTTTTTTGTCTAAATTAAGAGATTACAAAGAATTTTAATTTGAAATAATGGAAGACAATTTGTGGTACATTTTGAGTAAAACCATGTTCAGCAAAATATCATCAGTAGTACTTGTATTACTGTAGGCTAATTAACATGAGCACTGTTTATATTAATTGCCTGTATTGACTTGAGCTAATGCTGATGTTGACATTAATTAGTATTTAGTAATACTGTATTTGAATTCTTTCTTTCTCTTGCATTTGTTGATCTGTTACTTTAGTTTTGCTGATATGGGTTTACAGTGCTTTGGTACAAGTACCAAATTTTAAATGCCCGTCCTGAATCTAATGTTTGAATGTCAAATGCTCACAAAACATAAACAACAGAGTGAAATGCTCTCATATTTTGTGTTATGATTCAGTAAAAAAGTTGTCTTTGTTATAGCTGGACTTTCTAAGTTGTATTCTTTTAAAAATTGTGTGATGGTCATCATCCTTTCCACATCATGATAAGATGGGCTGCCCTCCCCTCTGCCCGTGCCCCTGCCCCTGCCTTTTTATTTCAGGGGGGAATAAAAGGTCAACACAAGATAGGCCTACCTCATACAAGTGGTAAACATCATCTTAAAGCTGGGAACATAAGATTAATTTGAGATGCAGCTCAGCTCTTTGAATCAAGTTATTATAGTCACAAATCTGTAATAAACATTGTGTTTTGATTAGGCGCTTATTAATTTTTTACATTTTATTTAGAGTGTATTAGGGTTAGAACATTATGATAGGAGTTAGAGTTCTCATATTCTGCCCGAACCCGACCCGACCCGACATTATCGGGTCGGGTCGGGCCTAAAATTTACGTGAATTGGGCGGGTCGGGTCGGGCTTCGGGTTCTGTGGGGGATTTTTTTTTTTAATAAAAAAATAGAATTATGTGTTCTGTTATTGATTATGACGTTTCATTTTTATGTGACTGGTGGAGAGAGTGAGAGACTGGATTGGATTTGGAGGCTAAACTTTCAGTTGTGCGAGCGCAGCGCAAACAAGTGAGAGAGAGTTGCAGCAGTAGCCTATCCGTCTGTGCTGGCAGACTCGGCAGCAGGGACGGTTTTTGCTATGGTTTTTGCCCAGGGCGCAATCTACTTGGGGGCGCACGAGAAAAAAAAAAAAAAAAAAAAATCTCCAGTTATCTAGACTACCGTATTGACCCGCACATGCCGCGGCACCATCAGTCGGCCGCGGCACCGTCCAATACCGCGCCCACCCGTCAGGTCTGCCGGATCTGACAGGTGAGCTGCCTCATGCTGGCCGGTGCCGCGGCCGGCCCGCCTGATACCGACTGATGGTGCCCCGGTGCCGCGGCCGACCGGCTCTGCTAAATAATGGCGAATTTGGCGATTTTTTTTTTTTTTTCGGGCTTTATCGGGCTGTCGGGCCTAAAGTTCGGCTAATTAGTCGGGTCGGGTCGGGCCTCGAGCTGGCCCAGTCGTGCCCGGGTCGGGTCGGGTCTTAATTTTCAGGCCCGATGAGAACTCTAATAGGAGTAGCTATATGATGCTCAGTTATGTGACATAAGTTGTTGCAGCAATTTTTGGGTTGATATTATTTGTAACAGTTTTGGTGCAAAATTTTAGCATTTTTGATCACTTGAAAATTAATAAAATGGTAAAAAAAAAAAAAAAAAAAAAAAAAAAAATCCCTCATCCCTTAATTCCCCCCAAAATACCACACTGATACACCAAGACCTTGAGGAACTCCATAGAAAAATCCATGCTTTGATTTGATTGGTGATATCTGTAAGGATTACTTTTTTGGCAAATGGCTGGTGAGCATTCTGTTCTGGAAATTGCTCTGAAACTCCCTTCATTGACAATATTCCTTGGGAAACCAGACACCCTCTGAATGTCCTCAGTCTCTAGTTTGTGATTGTAAAGTTTCATGAAGCTGTGATTATCCTAAAGGTCACAATAGGTTTTTTTTTTTTTGTTTTGTTTTGTTTTTTTTACTTTGACATCAAGTTTGAAAAAAATTATCTGACTGCAATGAAATGGCTCCTATGGGGGCTAACATCACCACACATGTATCAAATGTGGCTCAATCCAGAGGAGTCTCAGCTTTCCAGTCAAACCGAATTTATGCAACTCCAAGACTGTTTAGGCCCCAGTCTGCACTCCGTTTTACAACAGGCCAAAAGAACACATTTCTACTGCATGGGATTAGCTTTTTTTTTTTTTTTTTTTTTTTTTTTGTATTTTTATTTTTGGTTGTACTTGAAACATTTTTTGAAATACATGTTTGTTTGTTTTTTATTTAAATTTGATATACATGTTTTTAGCATGTGATCATGTGTTTGTTTGTATTATACTTTTAGTGTTTGTGAATTAACAGTAATCAGTTGCAGAATTTGTGATTATCTGTAATCAGGATTAGCAGCAGAGTTTAGTCTATACAGGGAGATATTCCACAAGTAGGAATATGTGAGGCCACCTCTAGAGGGCAACATCGAGTGCTAAAATTGGGCTAAACAGAGAGAAATTAATAAAAGAAAAATGAAAGTTTTTTTCATATCATAATAGCCAACATTGTAACTAAATGAGACATGAGTTTTTGAGACATTAATGTGCACAATTAAAGATTTTACCTGCTGGTGGAGCTGGAAAGTCATGGGGTCGCTAAACCTGCCAGATTTTATCTTCAAGGCAACATGAATGTTCTCACCATATTTCATGGCACTGCATTTGACATATTAGGTGTGCAACATTGACACTTTGACCTGTTGGTGGAGTTAGAGGGAAGGTGCCAATAGATGCCAACATGAATGTTGTTCCCAAAATTCCTGGCGATTGACCAAACAGATTTATAGACATGCCCCTCTGGATGTTATTCCTCACCAACCCACCGGCTGACCGACATGGTGATGTACAGGCTCCCACTTCCCAGTGGCTCCGAAGCTTTTTCCATCTGCTTTTGAAACCGCTCACCACCACATAAGCTGTGTCCTAGTTGGAGGGTTGCATTTCCTAACCACATATGTCACAGTCACTCAACACGGTTGTCACAGTCCAAAATGACCTTTGAACGCAGCCCAAATGTACAGCTTTCTTTTAGCTGAATTTGATCAACAGGTGTATCCTCTGTCATCTTCCAGATCCCAAAATCCAATTCGCTCAGTTTTCATTTTGAGGACTTACAGACTTTGGATACAAGTGAAATAGAAAGCAAAAACTACATGTATGTAAGTTACTAGACATTTGAATGTAACTTGATTATAGTGTTATTCATTTCAGTTTAAAACAAATAAATAACATAACATAATAAATACATAACATAATAAATAACTCATCTGTTCACAAACCACCTAAGTTAACTATCAAAACTAAGAGTGAAACAGACTGAGTGGATTAAAAGCTTTGAAATTGCAGTTACATTTGAAACATTTTCTAACTTTTTTTATGTCGACATGTTGTCTTAGTTACTTTTTAGATAACAGCTCTTTGGTGCAGCCTTCAGTCCTGAAGTCCCTCCAAGGAGACAGGCCCTGAAATTGACATAATTTTACAACCATCAATTTCACATAAACTTATAGTTATGCCTTCATTATAAATATTGCGACCTGAATTAATGACACTAATAGTCCAGTAAGTGGTAAAAATGTGCAATCAGATGATTTCATAGTGACCACCATATATTCGCTTCTGTTCAGCAAGTGTTCAGCAGTGCCCCTGATGGCCAAAAGACTGTACTGCACGTTTTTGTTCCGCTTTCTGTCTCTGTAGGCTTTGATTAGCACTCTATCAAACACTGCAATATTTAGATTAAAGCAACCACAGAGCAAAACAAAGGGTTATTATTCATGTTTTAATCACTGTGAGTAACAGCTCATGGCTCATGTGGCCACATCTAACTTCCTGTCGACCAAATGAATTGCTCCTAATCTGCATCTGTATTTATGAGATTCTGGTTATTGTTGGGGGAAATCAATTTAGAAAATGATTTTGTGAGTATGATGTTGCTATTTTGTTGAAGAAAAGACATTTCATGCTGTTGAAAAGTCCTGCTTCCTGCCCAGTCCTGGTGGAGGTGGGACATGGCCTCAACCTGTCAGACAACACAAAAACTAATGAGAGGCCTGGATCAGAGCCTGCTCACTGTCCCTTTGTTTAACTGCCATATGCTGAGCTGCATGTCATATTGCCAGTCTCCAGCTGACAGTGCACTGGATGTATTATTTGACACGTCAGTCATCTGTAACAGTCAACTAAACATCACACAAGAAGTAAGGAAATTTGTGTTTGGTAGATTATTTCTTTGTTGTAACAATGCTTCTTGGCAATAAATCTTATACTGTTGGAAAGCCTTTTTATTTCCCTTTTAAATGGTGCCACATTTTTAAGGAACATGCATTTGTGGGATGAGCAGCAGAGCGGAGTATGTGGGTTGTGCCCATGAAAAATTTGCCAAATCTTTTCTGCCAATGCCTAACAACTTATTTTGCTGTGGTTGACTCTTGCCCTGCATTCCAATACTCATACTACCATACTATTTAGTAGGGGAAAAAAAAGATTTAGTATGTCCCAATACATAGTATGTCACATGCAGTATGCCAAGAGTACCAGGATGTTCTACTACATCCGGTCAGAATTCGCAGTATGGATTTCAACATGCTCCACTGGCCATTCTGACCCACAATCCCATGCCCAGCGGACATTACGTGGCACTGACTGAGTTGCGTGTACAAGCCACGCCCATATACGGACGACAACAAAACACACATATCACACAAAACTCGCTCAGTGACAGCAGCAGCGACAGGAAGACAGAAGATAAGAAATATGACAGACACAGCGCAGTATGAAACAGCACCGGCATTTTGACAGCAACATTCAAATTTGCCGCTACGGACGGCGGCGGAAGTGAGCAAGAGGGGCGGACTTCAGGGACGATGTATGTAGTGTGTCCCAATAGTATGCATACGCATGCATATTTCATACTAAACTACATACTTTGCAAGGGCAGCTGCAGTACATACTAAAAGTAAAAAGTATAAGTATGTGATTTGGAACACAGGGTTGTTTTGAGCTTCTGATACCCCCAGGTGCTGCCAATCAGGTGCCTGATTGGCACCTCCACAGTCTGGGACTGAACTCTGGCTATGTTTACACCTAGTCGGGTATTTTGAGAAACAAATATTTCCCTCCTTCTGTTTTCCAAAATAACATTGTGCACACGGCATCGTTTTCAAAAAAGTTTTCGTTTACATCATCCCGCATAAATACGCCGTTGAGCGCCATCATAAGTACGCCAAGCCTATGGACGGCGGTGTAGGAAGAAGGAGAAAGCCATGCAAGCCAATCAGAAGCCAAACCAGACAGCAGTCCGCCCAGGTCGGACCCAAAACCGGCGATGCTGGCAGTGCCGCGGACTGGCTCTGTGTTGGAGGGAGGAGAATTTGCAAAATTGCTGACCTCCGAGCCCTCATTCGTCTCTGCTCCTCGATATAAAAAATCAGCTGTATTTGCAAATGCAAACATATGGAAAGTGTTTGCACCAACAGAAATGCACCTGCTACTGTGAATACATCCATGATCATCACCATCATAGACATAATATACGTATATCATGTCTATGATCATTGCACGCACTTTTGGCGCATAATGTGACTTCGGCTGCCTGAAACTCTGTATTTCTCCGTTTTTCTCAGTTTACATGCAAACGCTAAACAGGAGTTTTCCTAAATCTCCACTTTGGCCGGAGTTTTTAGAAAGAATCGTTTTCATAGGCGAATTCGCCGTTTGCGTGTAAAAGAAGGGCACAAGTGAAGGGAAATATCTCCGTTTTTAAAAGTACCCATGTATGTGTAAACATAGCCTCTACCCTCCAAAATGACAACGCTCACCCCCACAGAGCGGGGTTTATCAGAGACTCAGACCTCCAGAATTTGGGAGTGGAGAGGATGGAACAGCCTGCCAGCAGTCCTGACCTCAACCCCATTGAACACTTGTGGGATCAGCGTGGGGCGTGCTGCTCGTGTCAGAGTCACCAACACAACCATGTTGGCTGCCTTGCCACAAATGCTGGTTGAAGAATGGGATGCCATCCCACAGCAGTGTGTGTTGTGGCTGTGTATGGTTCATCCACATGCTACTGAGGCTCCTGTTTGTTAAATGAATAAATTGTTAGATTGCCAATATGTCTTGTTTCTTCAAACTTCAATCATCCAATCTACCAAACACCAAACAAGAGTCAGTGGCAGAATAAGCTGTTTGGCATTGGCAGAGAAGATTTGGCAAATTTTTCATGGGCACAACCCACATACTTAGCTCTGCTGCTCATCCCTCAAATGCATGTTCCTTACAAATGTGGCACCATTTAAAAGGGAAACAAAAAGGCTTTCCAACCGTATAAGATTTATTGCCAAGAAGCATTGTTACAACAAAGAAATAATCTACCAAACACAAATTTCCTTACTTTTTGTGATGTTTATTTTTCAAAAAAAATTGCAAATCCCTGGGAGAAATCCCTCAGAAGGATATTAAACTGTTGAATGTCTCTCTTGGTCCTTGTACTTTAACTGTTGTGCCAATGCAGGAGCTTTCTTAGTAACGTAGCTACCTGAAAGTCACTTTCCTACACGTGCTGAGAAGGGATGGTACATTTACTCTTTGTTTTTGTTTTTTAGATTAACTGGTGTTGGCTCACTGAGGGAGAATTTACAGTATCGTTCAGTAATCATTTAAATAAGAAAGTGTTTGTATGAAGCTGAGGCCTTTCTTCCAGAATAGAGCTGAGGCTGCGGGGAGACTGTTGCAAAATCATGACTGGTTCAGTGCTAAGAGCAATGAAAAACAAAAGGGTCAAATTACAAAGGTACAGAATTGTAATTATTCAGGGACTTCTCACATAATCATCTAAGACACGCAAAAAAGAGCAGCTGGTCCTCTCATCTCTGTTTACAGTGTTTCTTTTGTTTCACAGCAGGGTATTAAAGCACCAGATTGACTCAGTAACACACAAACTGCAGTTTCAAACATTCAAAACACCTGAACAAGATCAGACGCATGGCACAGCAGTAACAAGGATTCAGTCCTCATGCCACCTTTCATGATGATACTTTCACCTCTGCCCTGTTGCCGACCAACCAGTCACTGCTCATTCACACATCTGTGTCTTGATACCGCAGCTGCCTACTTTGCTGGAATGATTTTTTGGTTTGTTTGGCTCAATTTACTGTAGGCCTGGTTGGCTGTCTAGCTTTTGTGGTGCTAAAATGGCTCAAAAGGCTTTTGCTATCTGCTTATGATAATTGGAGACCTATACTGAATGTACAAAATATTACAATCACTGAACTCTTTCACAAAGTACACTGATAAGATAGCAAAATACATTATTTGTCATTGATTTTCCTTATTAAATCTTGAGATGTAGATAAAGAGGATCAGGATAACAGTACATATTTTATATCTTCACTGTGTTATGTGCATATTGTGCAAAAAGGCACTTGTTTATATATTTACAAATATTGTGAGCCAAACTTTACCCGCCAACATATATCTTTCTCAATCCACTGCACCTCTTGCCTCATCTGTCTCGCACAGTGGGAGCTGTCACAAACAAGGTAGTGACTGTTTACCGCGCTGTGTGTCACCAAAGCCTTTGAGGTTCATTACCAGAGCCAAGCACAGAGTTTGAATCTCTCAGGGGAGCCGTGCGTGTGTTTTACTTCTTTCCTATCAACACCGTTGTAAACAAAGAGGT
Organism: Myripristis murdjan; assembly: GCF_902150065.1. NCBI lineage: Eukaryota > Metazoa > Chordata > Actinopteri > Holocentriformes > Holocentridae > Myripristis > Myripristis murdjan. The sequence continues at coordinate 34,788,117 of NC_043992.1, read as the reverse complement.
CATTAACTTAATGAGCAAAGTTGAGAGAAAGTACAGTGAACACTTGGTAGCAACTGTAATGCAATGGTTCACTTGAGTGCCTTTTTTAACAACAATAACATTTAATGTGAAACGAGACACTGATTTATAATCACATAAAACAAGCCAGTCAGATGCAGGTTAGCATGATAATATGCAAATTTGATAGGTGTTGTGTTTCCCAAGGCTCAGTTCCAATCACTAAGCTCAAAGTGCAGTTCCTTTTTGCCCCGCTGAGAAGCAGGGGCCTGCAGTTTACATCATCATGTGAGCCAGGCGGGCACCGGAGGGGCATGTCCTCTGTTTATTGTGGCAAACCTAATGTCCTTATTGTAGTGGAATATGATCAAATCTCTATGGTGGGTCGCCACAAAATTTTGCAATAATATTCTTGTTGGCTAGAGGATGAAACTTGATAATTTGGGTGACTCCATGACCTTCCCTCCAGTGCCACCAGCAGGTGAAATTTTTAACCTTAAACACTGTTATCTCAAAAACTAAGCCTTGACAACATTCACGTTGGCTAGATGATGTTACTTGTCAGTTTTTGGTGAAACAGGTGAAATTTTGGGATAGCATTCATGTTCATGTAATAGCAGTAATGATTGTTAGCATTTCTGTTGGAAAGGATCCAGATGAAAAATCCTGGTTTGTTTTGGCCGTCTGAAGCTGATATGATGAGTTGGTTTTTTAATGTGGAGATTTTTGTTTTGGTGAATTTTATGGAAGATGCCTGGCATCAAAGACAGAAACATTGTATCCACAATAGTATTTGTCATACGGTCATCTTTGTTTCTGTGTTATCTAGTGTCTTGTAAGCCCATATGGGCTGGGCACCAGAAGGTGCATGACACTTAAATAAATAAAAAAAAATCTGTCACTGCTATTGTCACCACTAGTGTAAGTATACAGCCCTATGTCGAACTTGCATCGTTCTATGTTCTGCATTGTGCTCCTCCCCCATCTCTCACCATCTCTCGCCACATCAGCCATACAACCTGAAGCATCACAGAGACATTCAAATAAACATAAAACAGGAAAGAAACAAGAATCAAAGTACAACTTAGAGATTTTTAAAAAGTGCCAAATTATTATACCAAACTAGCAAAACTAGCAAAACTACAAATCACTAAATTAATTTAAATATTAAAATGCAATAATGTGTCACTTGACACAATATTTATCTTAACTATTTCACTATCAGATATTTTCTGCTCAACAGAGCTTGATCACGATTTTCCTACCTTTTGAAAAGTATGACACAGAACATACAATATTATCTGAGTTGCATCAACATTTTAAATATGTGTTAGAAGTAGTGGTGGACAGGCCATCTGGAGCACCGGGAGAAATCCTGGTGGGTAGAGTAGACCTTTTTTGGTGTTGCTGTTGTTTTGTTTTTAATTTAGTTGCTAATAGTAATGCCCTCCTCACTTAGACACATCTGGCAGAGACACAGTGGGGAAGTCAGCAGCGTCACAACAAAAGCTAACGTAATGGAGAGGCAAAATAAAAAGAAAAGACGTGGTTCAGAGAAAACTAAGAAAAATGAAAATCTCTTGAGACATCTGCAACCAAATGCAAAAAACCTCTCCAACCTGTTTGTTACCTCTGCTGCCACTCCTAATCTGCACAATAATCTGAGCAGGATTAGCCCTCACAGCAGCGGCCAACAAGTCGTTCTCTTTTTATCTCAAATTTTATTTAAATTCCAAATATAAACAGAATGTAAGGCCTAAAATATAGTAATGGTTTCATCTCTTCTTTGATGTGTTAATTTGTCTGTTATTATTTCTTGGATGAAGAGCTCAATCAGTCAGCTAAAGAATGAAAATAAGTCTCAAGTCTCTGCGTGAATGTTGTTGTTGTTGGTGGCTGGCCTAGTCATTTGTTTATTTTTGGATCTCAGACTGAGCTGCTTGTATGAAATATGAAGGCATATGATGATGCGGTATTGTTCAGTGGGGAAAACTGTGTTCATTTGCATCTCTGCTTTACTTTAAAAATAGTTGTTTCACTGTCTGGGTCTAATATTGTTCAGTAAGCTTGTACATCAGTGTACATTTGCTGTGATGCAGACAGGTGGCGCTGTAAGGGGCTGGTGTATTCGTGCTGTGTGTGACAGTGGTTAGATTGGGGGCTGTGGAGAGTCTGGACAGTGCCTGTGCGCGGTCTCAATCAAAGTCCAGGGTTACAAGTATGACTTCTTAGACTGAGCTCCAAGCATCAGAAATCTGAATTATAGCTGCTGCGCAGCAATGGTTGAGGCCAGGCAATTTTAGGCAAATCTGAGCAACAAGTGGAGAATAAGAAGATGAAAAGAAAGGTGGCATCCTAATGTGCATTTTGCATTAGGTGGGGCTTGAACTCTCAATCTCTGAGACCAAGAACCATCTTCTATCTCACTGAGCTAATTAGCAAGTGGCAAGTCATGTGAGGCTTCACAAATTGACTAAGCTAGCACATGATAGCAGCTGTCTATGCATGGAAAGGCAGATTTCAAACCACTGTAAAAAAAAAAAAAAAAAAAACTCTGAAAATATTGCATCTAGACAGCATGGAGATGTTGGTAATTTGTTTTTAACAATGATTGATTTGCTCCATAAGTGAAAAACTGATGTTTAAGTGTAAAGTGTACAAATGTTTCTTCGGTATTGGGGCTACATTTTGATGAAAGTTGCAAAGCTGTAGCACTTATGGTTGATTTATTATAAATTTTCAAATCTTTGAAATTTAGAGGCTTGCTATAGCGCCACTATCAGGACTATTGGCTTGTGTTTGCAGCTGAGGTAATCTGGCATGGGAGTAGACCTTTGTGCAAAATTTGGTGATTTTTCGCGCCTGGGAAGTAGGACTTCCTCGGAAGAAAGAAAGGAAGAAGAAGAAGAAGAAGAAGATGCAGGAATACAAGAGGGTGTAATGAATAAAATCAAGCACAAGTGGAGCCAACTCCACTTTAAATTACTTAAAACCTAATGTTGAGTCAAGGGCTGATGTGGATGTATTTTACAATGTGCTTTTCTCAAGAGCTCTCTGAACACTCTCTTTCTCTGGAAGCCCTCTACAAATGAAAGATATTCTTTGCAGAACTGAACTTTGCAGAGCTGAAATGACTTGTGGGTTTCAGACAATCTGCAATACAGCTGGCCCTGGGCAACTTGACATAAACTAACCAACCGTCAACACAAGACCTTACTATGGATGGTGACTTGACAAAATTTCACTGTTTTCAACTATGAGTCAAAGTACATGCTGCTAGGACATTTCCCCACCAGCTGATTCAGAAGTTTCTTTTACCACTGATGCAGGTTTTTTATGTAATGAAAAATATGCTATGAATTCACCGTTGTCAGCTGTAGCAAAGCCTGCACCTCTGGTAAACCAGCCTTACAGGTTTGCAGTGCTGTGTGTGTGAAATTTCAGTGTACATGCATGGAAATTGGGAATTTCCCAGTTTGGGATCAATAAAGTAAATCTATCTATCTATCTATTACAGGCATTTTCAGTGTCTCTACAGTCCCTGTCCTTGTGTTTCCACCACAGAGCTGTGGTCGCCTGTTTTGTCCCTGTAGCCATAATGCCAGCTAGTGGCTGAAATCTGTAACTACTTTACCATTTGAAAACCACAGATTTAGTTTCTTTGAATGAGCACTACAGTTATTGGTTAGCCGGCTGGGTAGCTCATTCATTCATTCATTTTTTGACCTGCTTATTGTGAAGGCATGCAGGGTCACAGGGAGTTTCAGCTTGTCACAGGGCAGGGAAACACACTGAGCAGCTTTCTAGTCCATCAACATTCACATTCATAACTAAAGGACACTTTATATTCCCAAGTTCACCCACCTTGCATGTCTTTTGAATGTGAGATGAAACCATAGCACCCAAGGGACAGCTACAGAAACTGGTGGAGAAAATACAAAATCTACAGCATACAGAAAAGGCCAGGGCAAGGTGTCATGTTGTGGAAGAGCCCTCTGCTGAGATACAGTCTTAAAATATATACAAAAGTCAGGTTAGGTCTTTTTTATGGAACAGTGTATCTGAGTTATAATGAAATATGCAATTGCATCATTATTTTATCTGTCTCTTTTTAATGTGCGAGTTGTTTTCTTAAATTGTGGTGGTGTAGTTTTTGGATTTCAGTATTGTATTTAGTTTTTTTTTGAGAGTTCTTAAGTCTTGTGCTTCTTTGCATTTTTTTCATGTTTTTCATGTCGAAAATAAGTGCTAATAATCACTTTTACATGTTTTCCCTTTGGAAAACATGTAAAACTGAAAAACTGATAAAGTTATAACTGAAAAAATATTTTATATGAGTTGTTTTTTATGTTTTGGTGGCCCAGTGAGTAGGCAGGGAGGCCATTTCTCAGCCCGACACCTTTATCCTGTACCTGAATCTGTATAAGCATAATATAACATCTATTACACAATGAAATCACATGCGTGTAGGCCAGCAGATAATAGGAGTGGTCTCTACAGATGGAGGTGTGCAATGCCAAAATTCACCACAGTGTGGTGACAGAATCCATTATTGCCACCATATCAGTGCAAGAATGATCATGGGAGCTGTTTCATGATAAGGGCTGTGAAGGACTGCGCACAGCACATGACAACAGAGGTCATATTGCTTGTGATCAAAAACATGAAGAACATTTAGACTTGGGAATACACCACAGAATATCAGCATGCACTTTAATTAATGTAAACATGAGGAAAAAGGACTGGTGATTCTTTAAAATCCTAATAACACCACTTACTATTACTATGCAGAAGAAATATTAATTGTGTAACTGTAATTGTGGAAACCTATACAATTTCTTTTCAGATCACCAAGAATTCCCAGGTTATATAATGAATACTGTGATGTTTTTTGTTTTGTTTTGTTTTGTTTTTGCCAGTAGTCAGTGTTTAGTGTTTAGAACAGATGTACAGAATAGATGTTTGTGTATTCTGACAGAAACTTGTCTTTACATGGACATAACAGGGACTAATGTGTTGACTTAACACTGAGGCCACTAAATAATTTCTCTCAGCTTCATTCACTGCAGTGGCCTGTGATGCTAAAACTGACTGTTTGTGGTGTTTCAGTTACATTTTGAAACGGATCATTAATTTCCAGTTTTTTTCTGTTAATTCTATCCTTATATTTCAGTTAAATAAAACATCTCCTTTCATCCTTAATTTTACTACTATTTCTAGGTAACTTTTTGAGCTCTTAACACAGAAAATTCTCTCTCTATGACTATATGTATGTGGCTGGCCTCCCTGCATTTGTCAAACAGTGGCACAAGAGGGCAGCACAACACAGAGTACCCATAAGCCATAAGTTATAATGTGATATTAGCTGTTATGGATTCATATCTGTATTGGACGCTCTCTTGTATTTTAAAGTTATTTTAATTGGTGGGCATAATCACTTGTAATGTTTCATTGGTTCTGTAAAGGCGTAAAGCTCTCTCATCCATGTGACCCATCATCACCATGGGATCCAGATGACCTCTGAAATTAAAGATTATGAAATTCTTTGCTGCCTAGTTCATAATTCAACACTGTTGCAGGATGATGAACAGCTCCTTCAGTCTAAGAATATTCTGTATATCATTTTCAGAAAACTGTGTTAAAATAAATGTTGCATGTCTTGATAATGCCCAAATAATTCAGTTCAGTGATTTTTAGGAAAAGCATCATATTGATTTGAAATATAAGGAGCATATGTATTGTCTACTTTGTGATGATCAGGTTGATAAGTGATGTTTATAAAGCTTAGAAATGAGAGCCTAATTTTTCTCATAAGTGTGCCATCCAGTGTGCAGCGATACTTATTTCTTTAACAAATAACCAGTGGTTGAACTTAAGCATCTAGTAGGCTTATTCAGCTAGTTTGACAACAGCTGCCTGGTTGTTGTGTGACACCTCATTAATTATGCGTGCTGTCAACCAATGAGAGCTTCTAGCAGAATGTGCTGTTAAGTGACATCATTCGCTCCATAACTGACATTTTTTATCTGTTTGTCTCTGTTGACTACCAGAGGGAGTTCACCACATTTTCACAGTGAGGACAAGTGTAGTACAATAATTTGGGCACATTAACAGGTCTATGGTTAAATCATACCATGAAACTGAGAAATGCAATCTCATAGCACTGCCGTTTCACAGTTTTCATGTGGTGTTCCTGTAGTAAGTTGTACATTCTGTGGTGATTTCAATTTCAGCTCATATCAAAATTTTATGATGATTCTGCTTTTGATCATCTGTTGCCTAGTTATAAAAACACATGGCTAACGTTACAAATATTTTTACCATGGTTATTGAGTGGTACGTGTGAAGCTCCGACTGTAGGTTTGAATAACAAGCTCAACTTTACTGTTGTCTGTAATAAATACAGTGAAATGCTTGTGCCATGGCACACTCAGCTTTCAAACAATCCCAAGAGTATAACAACAATGGCACAGCAGACATGACTGTAAACACAACAATTAAAATTCATGTGTTTTTATAACTAGGCAACAGATGAAGATCAAAAGCAGAATCATCATAAAATTTTGATACATAACAGCTCTTCTTTAATTCAATGTGTCCTGGGTCCTGTACAACCCACCCTGCACACATTAAATTTCTCACATTTCAGAATTAAGGTTTAATCAAATATTCATTTCATATGGGTTCAAATATCTCTGTGGGAAAAAGATTTATTTCATACAATTAATCAGACTTCCTTTTCAGAGTATCATTAAAATAACATAATAATTCTTGGTTGGATTATTTTTTAGAAAAGTAATATTGAAACAAAAATTTGTAGGTAATTAAAAGCACTATTGTGAATCCAGAGCTGAGTGTGATATTGTCATTAAAAAAAAAATCATTTGAGAAGAGAAATATTTCTTTCCCAAAGCATTAATTGATTACTGGAGAGAAAAAGATCTGATGGGTCTGGTATGATGCAACAAGTACTTTGCAAACACTTTCTGTGAATAGTAAAATAATTATAACAGAAACATTAACGATATAATGACATGCCCTAACACATAATTCTAACTCTAGAGAAAAAGTAGAGCATTTGCCACTGATGGCTAACTCCAACTGAGTCATAGGAGAGAAAGCATTTTTTTAAAAGATAAATGTATAGCTAACAGTTAATGACAATGATAAAACAGCCCCAAAACAAATTTTCTGTGAGGTAAAACTGTTACAACAAGAAAAATGTGCAACAGTAGTGAGAAACAAGCTATAGTGGAGAGATCATTCTGCTGAAAATTTTTACTATTTTCTCCCGAATTTCTTGTGTTCTCAGTCCATAGATGATTGGATTCAATGTAGGGGGGAAAATTAACGTTGAAACACCTATGAATCTCCTTAAATGTGGCGAGAGGTTCCTCAGCCTGTATGATATGATGGTGAAAAGCCCAAGGCACTCCAACAGGAGGAAAACTATCAAATGAGTTGCACACGTCTGCATGGCTTTAGCTCTTGTGTCGGATCGTTTGCTTTTGAAGCATGCAATAAGGATTTGAAGGTACGTGTACAGAATAGTTGCATTAACTATCACCTGTGTAATGGCGACTGTACTGAGGCCATAAATGTTATTGATGGTTGTGTTTGCACAGACCAGACTGAGCAGTGAGGGGTTGTCGCAGTAGCTGTGTGTCATTAGAGATCTACAGCGAGGTAAACGCAACAGCAGCAGAAACAGCACACCCATTAAAGTTAAATTAATCAGCCAAATTATTGTAATTATTTTCATAATGTGACCATTAGTCATAATAGTTTTGTATTTCAGTGGGCAACATATGGCAATGTATCTATCATATGCCATAGCAGTCAGAATAAACACAGCGCCCACTCCATAGATGTGAATAACAAAAGCCTGGGCGACACAAGCTGAGTAATTCATGGTCTTGGTGTCGAACAGTATTTCCTTAATGACCTGTGGGAAGAGTGCCGTAGAGCCCAAGAGATCGTTGATGGGAAGATTGAGCAGAATCAAATACATGGGCTGGTGGAGACATTTGTGCAGGACAATGGTGAGGATAAGCACAAGGTTGCAGAAAAGTATGATCATGTAGCTTAGACTTGCAAAAAGAAATGCAGGAATGATAGCTTGAGAGGAGAGATTAAAACCTTGCAGCGTCAAGATGGACGACGTGTTGTAGAGGTTGTCCATTTTTAATTCTGTCCTAAAATCCTGAGAAAATGATCAGTGTTTCAGCAGTTTAGTAGCAGAGGAACTTTTTCAAATTAGCATCATCAGTAATATGGAAAGAGTAGTAGAGGCAGATAAAAGGTGAAAAGTACACAATCTCTCGTCAAATTGTAATACAATGCAGATAATGATGAGTTATAAATTGTACAAAGGAACAGGTTGTGCTGTTGCAGTAACAAAAAGTCTTACCAAATGAATGCAGGTGTAACCCAGTGCCACTTTACTTTGTGTCCAGAGGCTCAGACAGTGCATACATCTCAGTTAAACATGGCAGTCTACACTGTATCTATATGACAAATTATTGATATTGTTTTGCACTAAAACTCAAGCATATAGAAAATAAGATAAATAAGATAAATTAGTTTCAGGCTGAATAAATATCTGAATAACAAACATTGTTGTGTCATCATTACCCAGCAATGGCAACAGCCAGCTGGTAATTGTTTAGTAGGATTTGTGGCTTTATAGATGCAATCGTGGCTGAATGAAAGGCAACTCCCTCGAGTCCTCTGAGGTATCATACACCCGATCATCATACTGTTATGGAAATGACTCAAGTGTTGGTTCACAAGGGGCCATGTTTAGGAAAATATTCAGTTCTGTTGCTCGCTTTTCAACACCAGAGTATACCAAAAAAATGTTACATATATTGTAACAGGGTATCTACAAACCTCTAAAAAAAAATCTAAATGTTAAAACTACTAAAAGGTGTTCAATGCAGATTTAAAAAAAAAAAAAAAAACTCAAGTGATTATGTGAAAAATGGCTTCTCCCTTCCCCAGGGAATGCCACTATTAGTGTTAGTTTTATTAATACTAATAAAAAACAATATTAGACCTAGATGAAGATTAAACATTTGCCATAGTTTCATGTAGGCTAAGGAAATTTAGTAGCACAGCCTCAATTCTAGGGCTTTAATACTCAAGTTGTTTTCTATTTGACTTGGATTTGTCTGGGACCCGTAGGCAAACAGACTTGACCTTAGGTTTTGTTATCTTGCCAAGCCTGTATGACCTCTCGGTTTACTGCATAACAGGTCAAAGGTCATCCACTCTGTTCTCTGCACTTGAGTCCAAATTTACTCCATCCTACACTTTTGGTTTTAAGGACACTGAAACCTGACACCTAGTGGGGAACCAAACAATAAACAGAAAAGGGGGTTTTAGTTTTTTCTTTTGTTTCTCACACTTCATGTTTGCGCTCTGATTCATGCAATCAATAATGAAAGCTTCACATCATTTGTAATGGGGTTTAATCCCTTATTTAACTATATAAAAAAAGACACTTTATAAAACCCCCATTAAATTTAGATAGATAGATAGATAGATAGGTATACTTTATTGATCCCAGACTGGGAAATTCACACTTGACTTTACACTTGACTCATAGTGATGACAGCCATCGGTCTCTACTCTGTGTTCTGATGGTGGACTGATGGCTGACGGTTAGTTAGTCAACTCCAGTGCAGAGACACACACAGCTCAGATGTAGACTCAGTGATGATCTTGTTTATTGCTTAAAAGCATTTCAGGATCTGGGGGATACAAGCCCGGTTTCAGTAAAAATATTTCCCATAAAAGAAAATCATAATCAAAGGAAACTTACAATCAAAGAAAACTTACAGTATGAAGGAATGATTGCTATAGCTAAGTTCACTCATCATTATCTAACTGACAAATTACAGGATAATTTCAAGCATAACATTAAAAAAACAACTTATTAAACACATGCATAAAACTAGATTTGTTCTGAACATGAAACCACCAGGAGAGACAGAATTAGTAAAAAGCTGTGAGTAACTCACTCATACAGATGCATTATTTGTTACCAGAAAATAGATAAATAGAGAAGCAAGAGAAACTGGCCAGGTAACTCTACTCAACATTGATATAATGTAGCCGTACACACATTTATATATAATCAAATGTATTTTTGATAATAATAATAATAAAAAAAAACACTTACTGATAACATTTGTTAAAACACACTGAATTTAAATAAAAACCTTTTTTTAAACTATTTTTTTAGGGATTACACAGATCAAACTACTTTGTCCTGGGGTTCATAGTTGTGTGGAAAGAAGGATGCAATGCCCATATTAAGGCCACATATTAAGGCAAGCACCTCGCAGCTAGCTATTAAACATATAAATACAATCAGCCGATGCTAACTCACATAAACTTCCCAACTACAAGGCCGCTTACCTCTCCCATGGAGGTCAACAACAAAAGGGGAGGTAAGGGCGTGAAAACACAATATATAGGGGCGGTGCCACAAAATTTAAGAACGTTGGGGTACAGACTCAAATTTATGTTCCTGTTCCTATGCACTGACTCGGAGGCCCAATCTGTCAGGTATTAAAGAAAATAAATAAAAATAAAATAAATTTAAAAGGCATACAGATTTTGTGTAATTATAACAATAACAATAATTATAACAATCACTACTGTACATAATATACTGTACAGCTATCTGGTGCTAACTTTATTGCCGTTTGAATGAACTTCTATGGGTCCACTGGCAAAAAATGTACAAAAGCTTCCCTGCCTTATGAGTGAAGTTAGTTATAGATACACTATATTACCAAAAGTATTCGCTCACCCATTCAAATGATCAGAATCAGGTGTCCTAATCACTTGGCCTGGCCACAGGTGTATAAAATCAAGCACTCAGGCATGCAGACTGTGAAACAAGACATTTGTGAAAGAATGGGCCGCTCTCAGGAGCTCAGTGAATTCCAGCGTGGAACTGTCATAGGATGCCACCTGTGCAACAAATCCAGTCGTGAAATTTCCTCGCTCCTAAATATTCCACAGTCAACTGTCAGCTCTATTATAACAAAATGGAAGCGTTTGGGAACAACAGCAACTCAGCCACGAAGTGGTAGGCCACGTAAAGTGACGGAGAGGGGTCAGCGGATGCTGAAGCGCATAGTGCAAAGAGGTCGCCGACTTTCTGCACAGTCAATTGCTACAGAGCTACAAACTTCATGTGACCTTCAGATTAGCCCAAGTACAGTACGCAGAGAGCTTCATGGAATGGGTTTCCATGGCCGAGCAGCTGCAGCCAAGCCACACATCACCAAGTGCAATGCAAAGCGTCGGATGCAATGGTGTAAAGCACGCCGCCACTGGCCTCTAGAGCAGTGGAGACGCGTTCTCTGGAGTGATGAATCACGCTTTTCCATCTGGCAGTCTGATGGACGAGTCTGGGTTTGGAGGTTGCCAGGAGAACGGTACATTTCAGACTGCATTGTGCCGACTGTGAAATTTGGTGGAGGAGGAATTATGGTGTGGGGTTGTTTTTCAGGAGCTGGGCTTGGCCCCTTAGTTCCAGTGAAAGGAACTTTGAATGCTTCAGGATACCAAAACATTTTGGACAATTCCATGCTCCCAACCTTGTGGGAACAGTTTGGAGCGGGCCCCTTCCTCTTCCAACATGACTGTGCACCAGTGCACAAAGCAAGGTCCATAAAGACATGGATGACAGAGTCTGGTGTGGATGAACTTGACTGGCCTGCACAGAGTCCTGACCTGAACCCGATAGAACACCTTTGGGATGAATTAGAGCGGAGACTGAGAGCCAGGCCTTCTCGACCAACATCAGTGTGTGACCTCACCAATGCGCTTTTGGAAGAATGGTCAAAAATTCCTATAAACACTCTCCTCAACCTTGTGGACAGTCTTCCCAGAAGAGTTGAAGCTGTAATAGCTGCAAAAGGTGGACCGACATCATATTGAACTCTATGGGTTAGGAATGGGATGGCACTTCAGTTCATAGTATGAGTAAAGGCAGGTGAGCGAATACTTTTGGTAATATAGTGTATGTTTATTGTTGTATTTGACAGACATTTTAATATTTTACAGATAAACAAGGTGACATAGCATTGCAGCTGCTTCCAGTGCTGCTCCCAACTGCACTCTACAAAGTCGGGAGAAGAGTTTTCCACCCCAGCAGCCTGGAGATTCGCAAGGCCTTCATTGACATCCAGCCTGTAAGTTTAGAGTATTTTTAGCTGTGAGTTTATTATTTTCCTTGCCATTATAAAGCTTAGGCGCAGCACTGAAGGTTTTTACGCAGCACCTAACTCAAATGAATGGGACACAAAAAACCTTTTTAATATGCAGCGCCCAAGCTTAAAAAAAAAAAAAAAAAAAAATCTACCAAACAAACAAACATTTTGTCTGTCTATGCTAGGTTTGATGGTTAAAGTGTTTATTATGTGAGCTAAACAGGCTCCGAAGATTTCAGTTACCTCTGGCTCAATGGTTCAAGTTTTCATGATTTTAAAGTGGAAATAATAATTAGTCCATGAACGTTACTGAAAACGTTTTTTGTTTTTTTTTTTTTAATTTGCAATATGCAATTGTTTGCCAAAAGAAAGTTTGGTATGAGGATCGTTAATGTGAAATGAATTGTTTTAAAATATTAATAAAATAATGCCTGGGATATTATGTACTTGTTTCATAATTTTATAAATTAATTTTACTAGTTCATTTCTTAATGCAGAAGTCAATAGAAAAAAGTCATTTTAATCCATATAATACCGATAACCCAGAATTTGGGTTGTATTTTTCAACCCACTTTTTGGTAAGTTTAACCCATCAATATAGTCATTTCTACCCATTTTTGGGGTAGAAAACATAACCCAACATGCTGGGTCAGACCAATAACCCAACTGTGCTGTGTTATAACAACCCAGTGCTGGGTCGGTCCCTTTTTGACACAGCATTGGGTTACCAAAATAACCCAAATTGAGTTGTTTTTAACCCAGCAGTGGGGGGTTGTGACCTAACAACCCCCCACCCAACCCCACCCCAACCCCACCCCGCCCCACTCACTCAGTAATTTGGAGATGGTTTGGATTCAAAGTGTCAGATGACCAACAGCAAAATGTGTTCTGTAAAGAGTGACAAAAACCTGTTGCAACTAAAGGTTTGAGCATGGCAAATCTCTTCCACCACTTAAAACAGCACCATAAAGTGCAGTACGAGGAGTGTGTCAGACTACATGCTGCGACCCCGACCTCAAGGCCTCCCCAGCCTGCTGCGCCGAAACAAACCCTCAACTCAACAATCATGTAAACAGACAGGGCCTGCCTGTTTATATGATTGTTGAAATTTGCACAAAGAGATGCACTTTGTAACGTAGTGTATTTTTGAATTAATTACTGTGTGTATTTTTGTCATGCAGAAAAGGGACATTATTTGTTTTATTTTATTCAAGGAGCATTTTACTTCATAAATGCACACTTTTTTTTTCAATTTGTTTTATACATTTTGATATTGTGCAGAGTGACCTCTGTTAATAAACATGCCTGTGTGACATTTGGCACGTGGCTTAAACTTCTAATATTGAAAAAAAAAAAAGAAAGAAACTAACAAGGATGCTATGCTATAATGCTTTGGGGGAAACCCCAATTAAGTCACAGAAAAAATATCAGTATATATCAAGTTATGGCCGTTCTGGTTCGATTGTATGCATCAAAGCGTCATCTCAAGGCTAAGGCAAAATATCGAGATATATATCGTGTATCGTGATATGGCCTAAAAATATCAAGATATTAATTAAAGGTCATATTGCCCAGCCCTACCTCCCAGATGAGCTCATAGGGGTCAGATTCCCATCGGTCAGCCAGGTTCTTTTTTCCTCGTTCTGTCGTATTTGCCAAGGAGCACACGGTCGCCCACAGATGCATGAGTACCTTTGACCTTTTTGTCAAACTGCTGTTTTTGACATGCTTGCTGTCTGGCTGCATGTTGTTGAGCAGCTTCCATTGACTCCCCCAGGTCATGTTTCAGCTTAGTGACATAGGCATTATAGTCAACCATTCTCTCATCTCTGAGAGCAGATTCAAGCATGACACCCACAGGAAAATGGGGAATCATTCCAAACATCAGATAGAAAGGTGCACAACCTTTGTCTCATGGCTAGTACAATTGTATGAGAAATTCAGGTTGTTGATCACGTCAATAACTGTGACAAAAAGAAAACCTGAGCATTACAGGCAACAGATAAGGAAACTTTATGGCACAACAGTTGGATTGGGTTGTATTAGGTTGTGCAGGTGGACCTATTAAAGTGGCCATTGAGTGTATACATTAATTAATTAATTGTTTGTTTGCTTGTTTTTGTTTTATTTGTTTGTGTTGATCAGCCCCTTCAGTCCTGCTGGCCTACAGTATCCTGCATTTGAGTCCACCTGCTCTGCCTGCACATGACACAAATAAGAAAGAGGCTTATCACTTTTGTTCAGAAGAGGATAAAGTCAAAAGCCTTGAGTTAAAACAAGGTTTATCTATAGGGCAAAAAATATTCCCTTATTTGCTTTGATTTGAAAATAACAGCTTTTTTTAATCTGCTTTTTCTGTGCTGCATGTCTTGGCTGTGGCTCTGAGGTGTCATCTTTTGAACAATAAAAATATCAAATGTCTAGCATGGCATTAAATTTATTAATAAATAATTTAAGTACATCGGTCACTAAAGAGATTGCACAAATTGCACATATTTTTTTATTTTGACAATTTCATTTCATGTTCTTCAGAAGTCTTTATTGTCATATGCACAGTAATCCGACAAGGAAATTCTTACTTCACATTTCCCTTTGTGCTGCCAGCAATAACACACACATATAAAACAGAATATCCATAAAGTATCTTTCATTTTCATCACAAATATGATATCAATGACATTTTGCTTATGCTGTACATCTCAATAGTCTTTCAGTCATCATTAATGTCATTAATGTGATGCATATTCACAATATTTCCTTCGCATACATCCTGATATCACATTCGTCATGATATATATATAAAGATGACATAAAGCCTGTGTTGCAGATATGACCTGTTGACCTGTATCACAAGTTGGGATAATTAGCAAGTAACATGTTTTGGAAATTTCTTTGAAATAACTCCCATCAACTTTTACCTCAATATTTGCTTAAAAAAAAAAAAAGTGCCGGCAGCATCATGTCATAATTATATTCTGCTGTTTCTCAAGAGCAGGTTATAAATGGATGGTAATTTCTTTACAAAATTTCCAGGAAAGTAATTGATTGATTGATTGCCACAATTACAAACACTTTATTCCCTGGTCCACTGTTTCCTGGTAAATAGATTATAATTAGCAAGTAACTTCTGTGAAATTTTCGAGAAATAACAGCCAAATAATTGAACTGTATAATAACTGTATCATGATAATTGTATAATTATATTTTATTTTCCAGTGAGCAGTTGATCATTAGATGGCACTTTATTTCATATATTTATAAAATTAGTCCTAAGTTCTACTTGGAAATAACTTGGCAAGTACCTTCAATAGGTCTATGACATTTTATTTGCATGTTTTCTGTGCAATTTGTGATCAGTGTTCTTTCCTTTTACTCAGGATGATTTCTATATATGTTCCAGAGATCAGATTAGTAATTTTAAATGAACACATAGACCTCACTGATGTTAATTATTCACCTGAGGGCAGCAGGCAGTGACCTGCAGCCACTTACCTAATATGAAGCTTCTGTATAACGTGTGTGTAACTCAGTTGTTACAGCTTAACTCCAAACTGTTTTCTGCCTAACTTTTGCAGAAACAGTAGGAAAGCCTTGACTTGACAAGTGACTTGTGTTTCTTGTTATTCCTGGATTGAACACACATTTCTTTTGAAGAACATCATTATACTTTCCCTGAGTTCTTTAGTTTTCAGCCCATATATAAGAGGGTTCAAAAATGGGGGGAAAACTAGAATTGACACACCAAGAGTCCTTCTCATGTAAGGAGACACACTTTCAAAGCGGTGAGAAATCACAACAAAAGCAGTATTGATCTGTAGGATTAAGAAAACCACTAGGTGAGTCCCACATGTCTGAATGGCTTTCTGCCGGGCAAGCGACTGCTTATTTGTTAAACAAGTGCGCAAGATCTGGATGTATGTGTATATGATCACTGCCAGTGATCCGCCTTGGAGGACTACTGTCCCAAATATCCCATAGTAGTTGTTTACTTTAGTGTCCTCACAGGCTAATTTCACTAATGAGGGATTGTTGCAGTATACATCCACTATATTTGTCCTGCAAAATTTTAACCGCATGACCAGAAATAAGAGAACTAGCATCAACAAAAAATCTAAAAGCCAAATACAAACAATCAATCCCACCAACTTATTTTGAGTCATGATGGAGTTGTACCTCAAAGGAAAACATATAGCAATATATCTGTCATATGCCATAGCACTTAGGATGAGCAAATTACCTCCACCATAAAGGTGAATCAGCAGAGCCTGAATAAAACATGCCGGGAAGGAAATCAATCTGTTTTGTGACACGATGCTGAGCACCAGGTGAGGGAAAAACGCTGTAGCACCCATGATGTCACTGAGGGGCAGGTTGAAAAGCAGGATTAACATAGGATTATGCAGTTTCCTATTCAAGGCAATCGTCATTAAGATCAGCAAATTACAAAACAGAATAAATATATACGTAAGGGTCCCAAAAAGGAATGCTGGGTAAATAGTTGCTGTAGATAAATCTAATGATTCCATTTTCAGTAAAGTTCCATTAGGAAGAGAGGCATTTGTATTCATAATTACACAATGTCACTGCTTCCTCCTGAAAGTTATGTTCCTCTTGCACAGGAGAGAAAAAAAAGTAGCAGACAGCACCTAATAAACAGACAGTTTTAGATGAATGGCTGCTAATTGATTTACCTGTCCTCTCCGATCTTACCCTTTGGCATGTTCTTATCACAGTCCTCAACTGTGATAATATTCTGCAAACACCCGCTCTTTTATCGATGTTTAAGCACAAGAACAACCCATCAGCAGCCCAATCAGCATCTGAGCTGTCTGAAAAACACACTGACGATCAAGTGGCAGGACCGAATTCCCAAACCAGAGGTGCTCAACCAGAGCAACACAACCTGTATCACCACCCTGTTTACGCCAAGATTGCCTTCAGGATCACCTAAGCAAATCACTGGTGACCTTAAGAGAGGCAGGTGAGCAGTAGGTTCAGAGAAGTGTTGTAAGGACACCCTGGAAGCATAATAAAGGCTTAATAGTGTAGCCTTAATAAAGGCTACACTAATAAAGGCTAGTGTCCAGTGGGTAGATCACTAGACCACTGGGCGGATCCATCCTACATCAAAACACTATGTCACTTGCTGTGATATATTTTCTTATTAAGAATTGTTAGCTATTGTGAAAACACACACATATCCCAAAGTCAAATGATATCTTTGTATGTAGTTACAGTCAGGTTGTGTCATTGCATTAGCTGTACAAACAGCAATATTCAGTGTTATAACAGATTTGGCAGGAAATCTGGCAAATCTCAAAGTGAAATTCATTTTCATTTGAAAAAATTACCCAGTTGGCATTTTAACATTTATTCAACACTGAATCAACATCATAACTCATGGGTGAATCAATGTTGAATTTGGTTTTGATTTTGCAAACCGAATCAATGTTGATATTGTGATGTTGTTTCAGTGTCTTAGGTTTCAACATGAGTGAACTAATGTTGAAGGCCCAAGAGTGAATTAATATAGAAAATTCCCCGCGGAAATTTTGAGAGTGCCTCGGGGGCCATTGCCGGGGGGTGCGTGTCTGACCTCTGTCTGAATCACTAAAAAGTAAGAAGAAGAAACTCTGAATGTGCTTGCCACCCTTGCGACCCTGTGGTAAACCACCAGCCCTATGCTGTTTGTGGGTTGTGTAGTGTTGTCGCTCTTGCCCAGGGGGGGAGTTGAACCCTGGTCTCCTGCATGGCAGGCAGAGACTTTATCCATTGTGCTACTGGTGCTTGTGTGGCCTGAGCCAGAAAAGAGGCTCTACAAAGCACACAGCATGAGTGACAGTGGCGCTTGGCAGAGAAGCGCCTAGAAGTAGTGTTCAAACAAATGCTTTTTTCTCAATGACAGTAAGACCGAGCAGAAAATAAAAGGTATCATGAGAAAGGTAAGGCTTTGGGCTTTCAAACTGTGTCAAAATAATTTGCCAACTCCCCAAAATGCCCGAGTTCCGGCGAGTTACAAAAGTGTGTGTTTCTCCTTCTCTCCCCAGCTTGTGGGTTCCAGGTATAATGGGAGTCTATGGGGGAGCTGGCACTCCTGCCTCGATAAGTGTCACTGTGTAAAAAGTATATGTTGCTTTGCTTTTCTAGTTACATTTTTCAAAGCAGAACTATTTTTCCTACTACTTTCCTACTACTTTCCTCTTTCTTTCTTCTTTATATTAATTGAAGCCTATTAGTAAATGTTTGACAGTTTCTGGTGTATTGCAGTCAGGTCCAGTGGGGTGTTTTCCTATAATATGCAGAGTCTGGTCAAGTCCTGTGTGGCCTATTTTTAAGTGGATCTTCTCCCTTGGGCTCCTGCACTGTATCAGTAATATTCCAATATTCTTGCCAAATTTTGTGTATTTGATCCTTTATAAGATTTACAACTTCTGCCTTATGTCTATTGCCTGTATCATTTTCTATACTTCCTGCTTATGAAGTCTCATGTGATCTCGAGATTACCTCTTTGTATTCGAATACACCACATGCAGGACACAAACTCATCTGTGTCTATTTTTAATATATAAAATATATATTTTTGAATTTTTTAATTGAGGAACATTATGAACAAAATACAAAAAATGCTAGTAAAATAAAAAGAACCATCATAATGATAATTTCAAAATAGAACATGGAAGGGGACAAAAGGTTGAGTCAACATACAGATCTTGTTAAAATTTCAACGTTGATTTATTGATAGGTTGACAACGTTTCCGCAATTATTTAGCTTTACATATTATTTCAACATTGTTTCAATGTTGAAACAACAACTGACATGTTTTAAATTATATTTAAATGTTGAACGTTGGTTGAATGCCAGCTTGGTAGTCCTTCGGTGAGAAGTTTTGTAAAATGCTTTAAAAGCATAATAAAAATGCGACAAAACACCAGATGGTTTTGACCGACACTGTATCTTCTCCAGGACACGGTTGGAAAAAGATGTCGTGATGGTGACTGGAGTTGTACTGGCAGCGTTTTGCTGCTTTATCTTAACCCAGTCGATTTAGCTTTATTCTTCATTACAGCAGCTTATTAGGCTACCACTTTACATTTAAACTTACATTATTTCTACTCTAGCACTTTAGTTCTCCCCTTCTTTGAGCGATTTTCTTGCTTATGGCTGTTTACACACTAGTCAGATCTGCTAGTTAGCTGCACTAGCTGCTATTTATCTTAGCTTAGCAGTTAGCAATGACTTCTCTCTCTTGCTCAGTGTGTCTTATGTTTAGCTTTCCTCTGCCTCCTTTAGGGATATTGGTACATGTAATAACTGTAGCGTAGCTGTTTTGCTGGAGGTGAGGCCTACCCCTTGTCTAGATGGAGAGTATACCATGATCAGACACGTTTAGCTGAACAGCAGCAGCAGCTTTGTCTGAGTGTCTAAACAGGAGGAGTTTTATGTAGTTTTAACCGTAACCTGCATTTCAGAAGCACTCTGAGCCCAATGCCCGGTGACTAGTTATGCAAGTAAAACAAGGGGAAAAGACTTGAAGCATACTGTAAATGCGTCAGGCTGCAGTTACATCAATGACATGTAGCTGAGACATGAGCCAGCACAGAACCGGTGCACACAGAGGCATGAATCTGAAGAGTGTGTCTGTTGTGTGATGTGCGGGTAAAAAACAGGTCTGGACTGCAGTCAAATCCTTTTTAAAATTGCTGGCTAAGGACAAGTGTATATGGTAAAACTGTTATTCATGTCAGCAGAAATGACTTCTAATTGCACCAATTGGAAGTCTTTAAAATGAATGTTGAGAAGATGTGTACATATGCAAAGACAAAAGACTGCCGGCTGTCAAGGTGACATACAGTGAATTATGTGGGCTTTGTAGGTTATTGGCAGATTGTGGGCTTTCTGAGGAAGACTTAGAAATCTGGCGAGTTTAAGGGTCATCCAAAACCATGATAACCGAGTTGAGACCTGAAAAAAAACATTTGTTCAAACACAGATTTTTTTTCCTTAGGGATTACACAGATTAAACTACTTTGACCTGGGGTTCATATTTCTGTGGAAAGAAGGATGCAGTGCCTATCTTTCCACATATAAATCCATCAACTGCCTTTACATTGTGACCACCTCTGCCGTGGCAACCACTTGGTTCAGCTTGGGCCTCAGGGCTTACAGAATTGGGGCATGTTTGAGGGTCAGTGGGTTCTGGTGCTACAGCTATAAGAGTAGGAGAATCTTTTTTATCTATCAACTGGGCTGGGTGAGTCTCTCTCCTCTCTCTCATCTTCCTCCTCCACTTCAACTGCTCCATCACAGCATCCTCCACATCCTCTTGTTCCATATCCAAAGGCAAAAAGTTGGCAGGCATGATTAGGTTTTGGTGAACCATTTTCTCTTTCTTTTTCTCTTTCTCTCTCTTTGTCTTCATGCCGTACACAGGGAGCTTAGGAGCCAGGAGCATGCGGTCGCCCACAGACACATGAGAAATTTGACCTTTTCTTCAAACTGCTGTTTTTGACGCGATTGCTGTCTGGCTGCATGATGTTGAGCAGCTTCCATTGAATACCTCAGGTCATGTTTTAGCTTAGTAACATCGGCATCATAGTCAACTACTCTCTCATCTCTGGCAGCAGATTCAAACATGACACCGACTGGCCAATGGGGAATCCTTCCAAACATCAGATAGAAAGGTGCACAACCTGTTGTCTCATGGCTGGTACAATTGTATGAGAAGGTCAGGTTGTTGATCATCTTAGGCCACTTGTGTTTTACCACTCACACGAGGAGGCAAAGCTTGTAGCATATTGCCAAAGGTTCTATTCCCAGCAGGATGATAGGCTGTGGTGTGAGATTTCTGAATGTGGGCCATGTCAAGGAGGTCATTGATGAGCTGAGACACAAAGTTGGAGCCCTGGTCTGAATGGATCCTCTCTGGGAAGCCATACACACAAACGAAACCAGTCCACAACTGCCTGTTTTGCTATTTGGTTTGCACAGGGAAAGGCTTGAGCAAGGCTTGTGAAATGACCTGTGACCACAAGGACATCCACAGAGCTATTGTTCCACTTCTCAGCACACAAAACGTCTATGCACACCAACTCAAGTGGAGCATGAGTATGGATGGACCCAAGAGGGGCTCTCGCTTCAGGCTCTGATGATTTGCTCAAGACACAATGTTTACATCTTGTTACACACTCTTTCACCTCCAGCTCTTGGCCAAACCAATAAAACCACTGACGTGCCATCTGCACATCTGCCATTTTTCTCTTGGTGTTTCATGCTCTGAGGACAGGACCACAGTGTTCACCTGGACGTCATCAGCCTGAACCTCCTTTGCCTCATTGACAAGACACTGGCAAGGCTCTCGGATAATTCACCTGGTGATACTGGTCTTAATAAAAGGGACTGCTGAGGGGAAAAGGGATGACATTCTGCACACCTGGGACATCTTTGATGTAAACGTTAAAAGGGGCTAATTTGGACACCCACCGCTGCTCACTAGCATCCAGCTGTTGGTGAGTGGGCAGTTATCAGTCCACATCATAAATGGCCTTCCTTCCAACCATTGATTGAATTTGTGGCAGATAGCCCACTTCAAAGCCAGGAATTCAAGGCAGTGTGCAGGATATCTGGACTGGGCTTGGTTCAGGGACTTGCTGGCAAAAGCAACAGGTCTTGCTTTCTGCTCACCCTCTGCTCAGGTACAGTCTGTGTGTCGATGGAGAGCTGAAACAGCTGGTGCCAAGCTGGAGTCAGTTCCTCTGCAAATGTCTTTAAAAAGAAGATGGACATATTATCTGGCCCTGTTGCTTTATTTAAGTGCACAGCTTTAAAAACCTTGGTAACTGCGTGTGGATTGATTAAAATCCTGTCCTTCCCATTACAAGTTACATTTTCTAAAACAATACAGCAGTCCCTGATGTTATCCGTTTCAAAACGCATATAAAAATGTTCAGTGCATTTGCCTTTACAGTTTCATTATGGGCAACCAGAGGCTTCCTTTTTGCCTCCATATTAGTCATACCACTGATTGAGTCCCACAGCTTTTTAGAGTTGTGCATGGACAGATCCTGTTCTGCCCGCTTTCTATACTGCAACCTCACTGCTCTCATTTGTTGGTTGAGTTCTTTTTGAGCTGCTCTGACTCCTTCTGTGTCACCCTCTTTAAAGGCAGATTTTTTCCTGTTTATGTACTCCTTGATTCCCTTTGTGATATAAGGTTTGTTATTTGGAAATATCTTGACGGTTTTCTGTGGTATAGTGGAGTCGACACAGAAAGATAGGTAGGCAGGACCACAGTGTCCAAGAGGGCCTGTTTCAGACATCAGCTTGTAGTGGTCTTTCTAGGGTAGAGAGTCCTTCAGTGTAGTGGTTGTAAAGGTTGAACATGCCCAACACTGATCTCAGTTTCCGAGGAGAGGGAGTACACCAGTCCTCCATCATAAGGTCCTTCTCTGTAAGGTTTTCTATGATCTTAACTTTGTCTGGACCTGTAGACACACCATTCTCAGTGATTACATGGTCCAGAACTTGAGTTTCCATCTCAGAAAGTGACATTTCTTTTGAGCAAGTTTGAGGCCATGGTTCTGCAAGCAACTGAACACCATCTCAAGTCT
Source organism: Myripristis murdjan (assembly GCF_902150065.1). Taxonomy (NCBI): domain Eukaryota; kingdom Metazoa; phylum Chordata; class Actinopteri; order Holocentriformes; family Holocentridae; genus Myripristis; species Myripristis murdjan. The sequence goes on along the minus strand of NC_043992.1, from coordinate 34,765,279 downwards.
CTCAAGGGTTAGTTTCTCAGATGGTACCAAGATGAGGAGGTCACAAGGTAGTAAAGGAGACTAGTATAGTTCTGGTCACCGAAGTTGGATGTCATGAGTCTCATGAAGGAACCTGGACTGTTACCGAGGGCCTGTAGCAGTCTGTTATACTCATAGAGGCCAACAGGGGTTGTGCATGCAGTAAACTTTTAGTCCTCTTCATGGAGGGGGACATTATAGAAACCAGAGATCAGATCCATGGAGCTAAAGAAGGCATCGCTACCAAGAGCAGCTAGAGCATCAGACTGGTGAGGCAGAGGGAAAGCATCTTTGAAGGTACATCTGTTTAGCTTCCTAAAATCAGTGCACACACAAATGTCTCTGTTTTTCTTCCAGACTAGCACCAGGGGAGATTTGACAGGTCTAAGTGTAGTTGTTTTGAGCAGGGCCTGGACTAATATAGTCTAAATGGGGAAAAAAACGTTGAAATATCCCTGTTTTGCATTTTCACAAACAGAATAAAGATTTCCCAAATCTGAAAATGTGTTTCACTGAATCTCTGGAGTTTCCTTGACTCCAGAGATTCATTGAACAAGTCAATGAGGGAAAAATTTTACAGTAAAAAACGAAAAAACTCAGAATAACAGAAATAGGCAAGAGGCAGAAATAGCAGTAAGGGCAATAAAAAGTAGACAACTGCAGAAAACTGTAAATTAACCCCATTTGTAAAATTTTGTACTTCATGAATCACCTTGACAGTTACTGAACAACGCCATCTGCAGGCGTTATACCATTTTTACAGTGGACCGGAATCGGAAGCTGCAAATCGGATGCCAGCTTTAGCAAAACAGCAGCAAGTGCTGTATCTGTGTATCTAAACAGGAGGCGTTTATGTACAGTGTTTATCATAGATCACCAAATTAATTCCTGCTTTCCTGCCAGGGCAGCAGGGTAACTGTCTGAAAGAAGCAAAGCCCTAAGTAGAGGCCCACCACAGTTCATCACCAGCTGGTTGACATTTCCAACAGGTTTTCCCTGTTTGAAAGAGAACTGAGAACTGAAACTGACCTGAGAAACCAGCTCTGATCATTAGCAGCTCTGTTTTGAGAAATGTGAATATTAATGACTGGTGACTGCAGTCAAATGCTTTCCAAGACTTGGCTGTGACCCTGTGGCTTCATCTTTATTTCCCATGAACCATTAAAATATCAACAGAATAGTGGAAACAGCTCTCAATAAAATGCAGTCCAGTCCAACAGCAGTACTAACTATGAGCTCAATGCCAAACGAACACGTCTATTACTGTGACAAAAAGAAAACCTGAGCATTACAGGCAACAGAAAAGGAAACTTTATGGCACAACAGTTGGATTGGGTTGTATTAGGTTGTGCAGGTGGACCTATTAAAGTGGCCATTGAGTGTATACATTAATTAATTAACTGTTTGTTTGTTTGTTTGTTTGTGTTGATCAGCCCCTTCAGTCCTGCTGGCCAACAGTATCCTGCATTTGAGTCCACCTGCTCTGCCTGCACATGACACAAATAAGAAAGAGGCTTATCACTTTTGTTCAGAGGAGGATACAGTCAAAAGCCTTAATTTAAAACAAGGTTTATCTATAGGGCAAAAAAATTTCCCTCATTTGCTTTGATTTGAAAATAACAGGGTTTTTTTGATCTGCTTTCTCTGTGCTGCATGTCTTGGCTGTGGCTCTGAGGCGTCATCTTTTGTTTCCCATGAACAATAAAAATATCAAGGGCTCTATTTTCCCGGCACAGCGCAGGGTGGCGCAGTGAGGCGCACCCCGCGCAAAGCTATTTTCGACCAGCGCAACCCGTGGGGCGCACAGTTTCTTATTTTCCCAGACCGAAGTTCGCCGAGATGGGAGTGGCAGCGCAGCAGGGGGAGGTGCCGACACATTCAGCTTGGCGCAGTGACATTTTCGTGCCAAAAGGCTTCGCCGAGGTGCGCCAAAAGCTCGCCTCCTGAAACCACGTCTACTTTCGGCGCAAGGCGCAGCGGGGCCGGCGCAGTGGAATTTTGGCTGGCAGGCGGGCAGTGCGCACACGTCACCACAACCTCACAGATTGTCAGGCACAGTAACAATGCAATAAATACCCACAAAAAACACAATTCAATGCTATAATCTCAATCAGCACATAAATGTATCCCTATATCGACTGTCCCGACACAACTGATGTCAGATCAAAGGAGACTGGCACCGTTTGTCATGCACAATGGAAACCCAACCTGATCACCTGTCAGTCAAACAATTTGTCCAGTACGGTGATGTCTTTTTTCCAGTCATGGTGTCTGGTGCTGCTCCTGTTAACTACACAGTTCTTCTTCCATATATATAAATATTCCACACTGGATTTCTGTTATCCAGTAATCACCAGACTATGACTGGTAGCCTAAAATCAGCCTAAGTCCGGTAATTTTTAAATGCCCGGTGAAAATATTCCCTCTAAGCACAATTTGAATTTTATTAAAACAGTCAATTTTCACGTAATTTTATTTATTTATTTATTTATTTATTAAAAAAAAAAAATAGCCTGCGTGATCCCTGTCTCCAGTGTACCTGAGAGAGAGAGAGAGAGAGAGAGAGAGAGAGAGGTTTTTCTCTGCAGAGCCGGATCAAAACAGCGCAGCAAAGTCGCCTGGGGGAGAACAAGGTCACAAGACTGATGCGCATTGCAAGTTGCGGAGAGACACTTGAGACTTTCGATTTTAATTCAGCTGCTGAATTTAGTTTTTATTGCATCTATTTGATTTCAAGTTGGCAGCACGCAGCGTTATTAAAATGGTATGAGCCAGTTTTTTTGTTTGCAAATTGTAGTTGCATTTGTTTGCAATTGTATGCAATGTTCATGTTAAAAGAGCACAGGCTTGTGCAATATTTATTTATTTATTTATTTATTTTAGACGTTATGCACTTGAGTCAATTGACGGCACTCATTTTATTTGATATAGCCTACTTTTCAATAAAAATATTACGCTATAAATTGACATGCCTTGATATCATTCTTTTGTAGCCTGCATATAATTTTAAGCTCAATAAATTCAGATAATATTTGACCGGAATTTCAAACATTTGTCCAGTAAATTGAAAACCTGCCGGTCACATTGTCCGGTGCCAATTTTTTTTTCTAGTGGAAACACTGATTCTACACATATAGAAAATGTAAAATGCATCGGTTCCTTGCCAGACACTGGCCGTTTAGAACAGCGAATGTAAAAGCTTTCATGAACCAGATTTTGTTTTAATCTCTAGTGTGTTGTTGCATCAGTAAGTGATGGGAGTCAAAAGTTGCAAAACAAACATGTATTTATATGAATACGGCGAGGATTATCCTTTGAGGTAAAAACATTCATCAAAAATGGGGGCTTCAGAGTTAAATTTATATTTGCTTGTAAAAATCAATTACTTTAACAGACGGTGACAGAGCTGGAAAAAAGAGAGATGCGAGGCAGGTAGGTAATGGAAAGACAGGGGACTCAAATTTAAGGATAGATGCATGGATGGATGGATGGATGGACAGATGGATGGCAGGTTGCTCCAGCGACATTCCAGCAGCCAAGACTGGCTGCTCTCTTTCTCCATGTCAATTGTGTGAACGTTCATTACGCCTTCGCGCAGCGCATTTTAAAGGCGAGGACAGGGGCTCATTTGATTGGTTTAAAGTGAATCGGCTGTGTCAAACCCACTCCACGCCTTCTCTCCTCCCTTGCGCCGGTAGGAGGAACGGCGCAGTAGTTGCGCCAAGGCGCACGGCGTGCCAAAATAGCAAAATCCACTTGGCCACACCCAGTTGGCGCAGCGCACCTGCGCTGCGCCTCCGCCTCGCCTGGTCTGCGAAAATAGAGCCCCAAATGTCTAGCATGACATTAAATTTATTAATAAATCATTTAAGTACATCTATTACTATAGGGATTGCACAAATTGCACACATTTTTTTATTTACACTTTTTCATTTCATGTTGTTCAGAAGTCTTTATTGTCATATGCACAGTAATCCGACAAGGAAATTCTTACTTCACATTTCCCTGCCAGCAATAACACACACATATAAAATATCTGAACAGAATATCCATAAAGTATCTTTCATTTTCATCACAAATATGACATGAATTACATTTTGCTTATGCTGTACATCTCAGTAGTCTTTCAGTTACTTTATTTCATATAGTTTTAACAAGTAATTTAATGGGCATAATTAGGCTCAAATGCAAAATACAGGAAAATGTGTGTGTGTGTGTGTGTGTGTGTGTGTGTGTGTGTGTGTGTGTGTGTGTGTGTGTGTGTGTGTGTATATATATGTATGTATGTATGTATGTATATATATATACACATACATACGCATATATAAACATCGCATAAAAAGTAAGAAATTTGTGTTTGGTAGATTATTAACAATGCTTCTTGGCAATAAATCTTATACTGTTGGAAAGCCTGTTTATTTCCCTTTTAAATGGTACTACATTTGTAAGGAACATGCATTTGTGGAACAGGCAGCGATCTGCAGCTTTTGCATAACATATGTATAACTCAGTTGTTACAGCTTAACTCCAAACTGTTTTCTGCCTAACTTTTGCAGAAACAGTAGGAAAGCCTTGACTTTGCAAGTGACTTGTGTTTCTTGTTATTCCTGGACTGAACACACATTTCTTTTGAAGAACATCATTACACTTTCCCTGAGTTCTTTAGTTTTCAGCCCATATATAAGAGGGTTCAAAAATGGGGGGAAAACTAGGACTGACACACCAAGAGTCCTTCTCATGTAAGGAGACACACTTTCAAAGCGGTGAGAAATCAGTACAAAAGCAGTATTGATCTGTAGGATTAAGAAAACCACCAGGTGAGTCCCACATGTCTGAATGGCTTTCTGTCGGGCAAGTGGCTGCTTATTTGTTAAACAAGTGCGCAAGATCTGGATGTATGTGTATATGATCACTGCCAGTGATCCGCCTTGGAGGACTACTATCCCAAATATCCCATAGTAGTTGTTTACTTTAGTGTCCTCACAGGCTAATTTCACTAATGAGGGATTGTTGCAGTATACATCCACTATATTTGTCCTGCAAAATTTTAACCGCATGACCAGCAATAAGAGAACTAGTATCAACAAAAAATCTAAAAGCCAAATACAAATAATCAAGCCCACCAGCTTATTTTGAGTCATGATGGAGTTGTACCTCAAAGGAAAACATATAGCAATATATCTGTCATATGCCATAGCACTTAAGATGAGCAAATTACCTCCACCATAAAGGTGAATCAGCAGAGCCTGAATAAAACATGCCGGGAAGGAAATCAATCTGTTTTGTGACATGATGCTGAGCACCAGGTGAGGGAAAAACGCTGTAGCACCCATGATGTCACTGAGGGGCAGGTTGAAAAGTAGGATTAACATAGGATTATGCAGTTTCCTATTCAAGGCAATTGTTGTTAAGATCAGCAAATTACAAAACAGAATAAATATATATGTAAGGGTCCCAAAAAGGAATGCTGGGTAAATAGTTGCTGTAGATAAATCTAATGATTCCATTATCAGTAAAGTTCCATTAGGAAGAGAGGCATTTGTATTCATAATTGCATGATGCCGCTGCTTTCTCCTGAAAGTCATATTCCTCACAACTCTTGCAGAGGAGAGACAAAAGTAGCAAACAGCACTTAATAAACAGACAATTTCAGATTAATGGCTGCTGATTGATTTACCTGTCCCCTCCGATCTTACCCTTTGGCATGTTTGTCCTCAACTGTGATAATATTCTGCAAACACCCGCTCTTTTATCGATGTTTAAGCACAAGAACAACTCATCAGCAGCCCAATCAGCATCTGAGCTGTCTGAAAAACACACTGACGACCAAGTGGCAGGACCGAATTCCCAAACCAGAGGTGCTCAACCAGAGCAACACAACCTGTATCACCACCCTGTTTACGCTAAGATTGCCTTCAGGATCACCTAAGCAAATCACTAGTGACCTTAAGAGAGGCAGGTGAACAGTAGGTTCATGTTGTAAGGACACCCTGGAAGCATAATAAAGGCTTAATAGTGTAGCCTTAATAAAGGCTACACGATTAAGCCTTTATGTGATATATTTTCTTTTGTGATATATTTTCTTATTAAGAATTGTTAGCTATTGTGAAAAAACACACACATATCCTAAAGTCAAATGATCTCTTTGTATGTCGTTACAGTCAGGTTGTGTCATTGCATTAGCTGTACAATGCAATAACAATGTGCAATGCAATATTCAGTGTTAAAGCTGTAACAGAGTATAACAGATTTGGCAGCAGGAGATCTGGCAAATCTCAAAGTGAAATTCATTTTCATTTGAAAAAATTAGTCTTTCAGTGAGAAGTTTTGTAAAAGGCTTTAAAAGAATAATAAAAATGCGACAAAACACCAGATGGTTTTGACCGACACTGTATCTTCTCCAGGACACGGTTGGAAAAAGACGCCGTGATGGTGACTGGAGTTTACTGGCAGCGTTTTGCTGCTTTATCTTAACCCAGTCGATTTAGCTTTGTTCTTCATTACAGCAGCTTATTAGGCTACCGCTTTACATTTAAACTTACATTAGTTGCAGTTACATCAATGACATGTAGCTGAGACATGAGCCAGCATGGAACCGGTGCACACAGCGGCATGAATCTGAAGAGTGTCTCTGTTGTGTGAGATGTGCGGGTAAAAAACAGGTCTGGTATGCTTGTGTTCTAGACAAAGGGTTAGTGATTGGAAGTTAGCTGCTGTAGTCAGCCAGCACCCAAAAGCCAGTGCAGGCAGACCCAACATAGCTTCTACTTTCCCCATGGCAGCCCCCAGGCAACCAGGGTGACTGTCTGAAAGAAGCAGAGCCCTAAGTAGAAGCCCACCACAGTTCATCACCAGCCAGCCGACATTTCAAACAGATTTTCCCTACTCACATCCACTGAGAAACCAGCTCTGATCATCAGCAGCTCTGTTTTGAGAAATATGAAATTAGCGACACAGGCGACTGCAGTCAAATGCTTTCCTGGGGCCACAGCAGGCAATGTTGAATCCTTTTTAAAATTGCTGGCTAAGGACAAGTGTAAATATGGTGAAACTGTTATTCATATCAGCAGAAACGACATCCAGTTACACCCATTGGAAGTCAGTAAAATTAATGTTGAGAAGATGTGTACATACATTTGGTGGCTCTGGCTTGGTGCGCATGTGCAAGTTGGCTGCGTGAGTATTTTCGGCATTCTCATTGTCTCCAAAAAATTTAAAATAGCTTATTTTGGCCAAGTTGGGCTATCTAATGCAGTTGAGTTTAAGCTGTTAATATTAGAGCAAAAGTATGGGAGATGAGGAGGAGAAAATGAGTGGTCGATCCTCGAGAAATAGTAATAAAAATGAAGCGACTAGTAAACCTGACAGTGACTGCTGTCGCAGCAACATGGCGATATTGAATGAAATAAGGGCTCTGAACCAGAAAATGGACCGTATAAATAAATAAAGTCTAAAGTCTAAAAAGTCTAAAGTATGCAGACCTCTATGGAAGGAAAAGTCAACAGAAAAATTGGCGGTCTGCGGGAAAGTTTGGAGAAACTGATCTCAGAAAATAAGGAGGCGATTAAGAGGGACCTGGATCAAGCTGTGTTCGATATGCGCTCGAACCTGGATACTGAAGTGTACAAGAATTGAGAAGATTGAGCAGAAAATTACTGAGAGAGCAGTAAAGAACTTTGATACTTTGATCCAGATGTCTCCCTGATGGTCTCGGGGCTCCCTTAAACTGACGGCGAGGATTTGATGGCTAAGCTGAAAGACCTGTTGCACTCAGGACTTGGGTGTGAGCCATCACTCTATCCGGCCGCCGTGGAGCGTATGCGGGCGAGGGGAGACCTACCGGGGCTGGTGAAGGTGGAGATGAGCTTGGTACAGGAGAAAATGGTGGCGCTGCGCACAAAGTTTAAACTCAGGGATAACGTGCGCTTCGCGAATGTCAATATGTCTTTGGCGAAGACGCACACTAAGCGTTTGGTGGAGTTAAATTTAAGAACTTTAATCCGTGAATCTACAGGTGGAAGGGACTTTTATCTAATGCGGAACAGGCGCCTGATGAAGAGGACACAACCTGCACAAGAAGAGAGAGGCTTAGGTCTGAGTGACAGATGAGGACTGCCTGCCCAGCCTGTAAGGTGTGTGACTGAACAATTTCTGCTGGCGCATTGGAATGTCAATGATTGGACGCCTACTAACTGCACACTCAGAAAAGTGCTTTTGAAGTCCTTGAATCCCAGTTTCATTTCTCTCTGTGAAACTCACTTATCAAATGACTCCTCAGTTTGATGGTTATGCTTGGTTTGGGTTGAACTGCATCGTCCACAAGAGAGCTGTTAAAGCCTCGGGGGTGTTGGTATGTTGGTTAAAAACACTGTTTTGGAACAGTATCATGTAAATGTATCATGTAAATAAGGCATATGATGGTATTCTCTGTTTACGCGCTGAGCATAGAGAGTCGCGCTATTCCTTCATTATTATTTCATGCTACCTGTCCCCAGAATCCTCGATTTGGTGAAGAAACGCAGACTTTTACTTTGGTGATTTATTAGCGCTAATGTACACTGTTAAGGGGGATGCTGTGTATATTTGCGGGGATTTAAATAGCCGTATTGCTGATCTCAAAGATTATGTGGAGGGAGATGATACGACTTCCAGAGTGACCCTGGACACGGGGGTAAATAAACATGGTCATTCCCTTATTGAGTTTCTCAAGGAGTCTAAATGGGAGGTTAAATCCTGGAAATGATAATTTTACTTCCATTTCCATTAGGGGTAAAGCGGTTGTAGATTATATAGTAACATCACATGATGCTTTGAACAAGTGCCTCGAATTTAATGTCTATACCCTGTCTGATATGTTAAATTTAGTTGGTCAGGAAGGTATTAACCCCTTGATGCATGAATTATGAAAGCCTGAGTCAAGATTTTTTTCTTATGTGTTTTTACTCTTCTTAGGGCATGAACACTTTTGTGAGTCTCCATACTTCTTTAAGGATGCAGGACTGGTATTACCATGTCATTATACTAGTATTAATATGTTTTTAGCAACAAGAATTGACAGTCTCTGCATAAACCTCAATGGAGGTGAGCAGCAGAGAGCATTTTAACAGCTGATATGCAATTCCACCATAGAAACCATTGCATTTAGGAGAAATGACTTTAAAACAGCTGTCCACTGTAGTGACCGTTATGTGCCAAAGGGTTCATTTGTATAGTAGACTCCCTGACCATTCAGTGTTATTGTTATGTTTTCAACCAACAGAAATACTTGATACACACAATTCCGTGGGTGACCGCTTACAGCGAGTAAAAAGAAGGAACAGGAATTACCCTGCGTTCCTTTCCTCGGAGATATGTTACAGATCCTTATTAGAACTAACAGAGCATCTAGAAATTAGCCAGAAAACTCAGACTGAAGTGGATCAGTGCTATGGTGATCTTTGTGAATTCCTGCATAAGGAAATGGATAAATACTGTCCTGTCAGAGACGTGGGAGAGACAAAAAATATTATAGAGTAAAACAACCACACTGCAATGAGGAACTGAATGGGCTATGGATTAGGCTGTGTTCTGCAGAGCGACGGTTCCTTAAATGTAAATCTGGGGATCTCAGGGGGGCTCTTCTAAACGAATTCAGGCAGAGTCAGTCTGACTTTGATAGAAGACTGAGGTTCTTTAAGAGGAGGTTTAAGAGAGGCCAAGCTCTCCAATTAGAACAACTATATTCTGGTAACCCACAGCAGTTCTGGCAGGAAATAAACAACCTATACCCAAAAAGAGTATTTCAACCCCCATGGAGGTTTTGATGGAGAGTGGTGACCTTTCTGCCTGTTGAAATATTGGAAAAATGGGAAACAGATTATAGAAATCTATATGCATGCTGTCGTTCCACTTTGTTTGACAACCAATTCTTAGAAGAAACACGTAAATTGAAATCTGAACTTGAAAATGGTATGGACTGTGCTTCAACTCAAGATCTGTTGAATAGTGATATCACGGCTGAGGAGGTACAGGAGGTATTGCACAAAGCGAAACCAAACAAAGCTGTGGGTACTGTGGACCTCCCCAACTAGGTCCTCAAATCCCCTAATCTACATAATGTTTTATAGCACCTATGCCACATTTGTTTTCATAATGGCATCATTCCATCTGTGTGGAATGAATCTATAATTAAACCCATTCCAAAATCCCCTAACAACGATCCTAGAACCTCACTAAATTATAGAGGCATAAGCCTGCTCAGTATAGTATACAAAATATATTCCGGGATTCTAAATAACAGACTTAATAGCTTTATGGAGTCTAATCTAATGGAGTCTTGGTTGATGAACAGAATGGATTTAGGAAATAGAGCATGTATTGATCACATTTTTGTGTTATCCTCTGTAGTAAGAGCTCGGATTGAAGATGGTAAAAGCACTTTTGTTTGTTTTATTGATTTTAAGAAAGCCTTTGATTGTGTCAATAGAGACCTCCTGGAATTTAAATTACTTTCATCTGGCATTGGTGGAAAGTTCTATTATGCTATGAAATCTTTGTATAATTCCCCTGTTGCCTGTATTCAGTTAAATAATTTAAGAACTGGATGGTTTCCGACCCCATTTGGAGTAAAACAGGGAAATTTACTCTCTCCTGCTTTATTTGCATTGTATATAAATGATCTTGCTCAAGAAATTAAGTAAGCTGACTTGGGTATACCGGTAGATGAAATTAATTTAAGCATTTTACTTTATGCTGATGATATTGCTTTGATAGCTTTGATAGCTGAATTTAATTTACAAAAAATGTTGGATATTATGGGGTCATGGTGCAGTAAATGGAGATTTGACATTAACAGTGAAAAAACACAAATTGTTCACTTCAGGAAAAAAGGTGAACTGCAAAGTCGTTATTTATTTTCCTGTGCCTCTAAAATACACCTGCTCTTATAAATACATTGGTTTTGTATTTGATGAAAATATGAATTTCTTAGATGGAACAAAACTATTAACTGAGTCCGCTGGAAGAGCATTAGGGTCTCTATTAAGTAAATTGAAATTATGCCTTGATCTCGGATTTCCAATATTTTCTAAATTATATAACTCCTTGGTTGATTCTGTTTTATTTTATGCAGTGGGAGTATGGGGCTATAAGAAGGTTCCTGACTGTAATTCCATTCAGAATCGGGCCCTGAGATGCTTCTTGGGTGTCTATAAATTCACAGCAAAAGTAGCCATTGAGGGAGATGCAGGGTGGATGCCATGTATTATCAAACAATGAGGAGAAATTATTTGATTGTGGAACCATCCGTCTGCCGGTTGAAAGGCTAACTAGGAAAATTTTCAATTGGGAGAGAGATAATAATTACCCTTGGTCCAGAGAAGTCTCTGAAATTTTATCTGATTCTGATTTTCATATGCAGTTCAGAAATAATTTGCAATGTAATGTTTATGATGCATGAGGATGTTTGGGAAGAAGAGATCCGGAAGAAGCTAAAGCTTCGAAATTATGTACTTTTTAAAAGTGAATCACTAGAACTTACGTTTTTATTAAGTTAAAGAGAAGACAGAGATAATATGTGCACAACTGTGATTTGGTATTCTGCCTTTGGCAATTGAAGTAAGCAGATTTAAGGGCACTCCAGAAGAGCTGTGTATATGTGAATTTTGTGATTTACATGTTGTTGAAGATGAGTTTCATTTTATTTTCTACTGTCCGTGTTATGATGAACTGAGGAATTGTCTTTTTGAATCGGCTCAAAAGAAAAATGCTGACGTATTTTGGAAACAGGAAGGGGAAATCCTTAGTTGGATGTTTGAAAATGATGTATTTGCCCTCGCAAGGTATATTGAGAAGGCCTGGTTAGTGAGACAACGCATGTTGTATTCGGTGCATTAAGTCACCAGCTATCTTGTACATCTTGTGCATCTGTATGTATACTTTTTTGTTATTGTGTCTAATAAGTCCATGTGGGCTGGGCACTTTGTGGTGTTGGACACATAAATAAACATATCAATCAATCAAAAAAAAAAATGTACATATGCAAAGACAATGACTGCTGGCTGTCAAGGTGACATACAACAAATTATGTGGGCTTTGTAGATTTTTGGCAGACTGTTGACTTTCTGAGGAAGACCTAGAAATCTGGCAAGTTTAAGGGTCATCCAAAACCATGATAACCGAGTTGAGACCCGGAAAAAAACACACACTTACTGACAACATTTGTTCAAACACAGAATTTGATTCAAAACCTTTTTTAAACTATTTTTTTCCTTAGGGATTACACAGATTAAACTACTTTGACCTGGGGTTCATATTTCTGTGGAAAGAAGGATGCAATGCCTATCTTTCCACATATAAATCCATCAACTGCCTTTACATTGTGACCACCTCTGCCGTGGAAACCACTTGGTTCAGCTTGGGCCTCAGGGCTTACAGAGTTGGGGCATGTTTGAGGGTCAGTGGGTTCTGGTGCTACAGCTATAAGAGTAGGAGAATCTTTCTATCAGCTGCGCTGGGTGAGTCTTTGCTATCTCTCTCCTCTCTCTCATCCTCCTCCTCCACTTCAACTCCTCCATCACAACATCCTCCACATCCTCTTGTTCCATATCCAAAGGCAAAAAGTTGGCAGGCATGATTAGGTTTTGGTGAACCATTTTATCTTTCTTTTTCTTTTTCTCTTTCTTTTTCTTCATGCGGTACACAGGGAGTTTAGGATCCTCCCAGATGAGCTCATAGGGGTCAGATTCCCATCGGTCAGCCAGGTTCTTTCTTCCTCGCTATGTCCTATTTGCCAGGAGCATGCGGTCGCCCACAGACGCATGAGAATTTTGACCTTTTTGTCAAACTGCTGTTTTTGACGCGATTGCTGTCTGGCTGCATGATGTTGAGCAGCTTCCATTGACTCCCTCAGGTCATGTTTCAGCTTATAGTGACATCGGCATCATAGTCAACTACTCTCTCATCTCTAAGAGCAGATTCAAACATGACACCGACTGGCCAATGGGGAATCCTTCCAAACATCAGATAGAAAGGTGCACAACCTGTTGTCTCATGGTTGGTACAATTGTATGAGAAAGTCAGGATGCTGATCATCTGAGGCCACTTGTGTTTTACCACTCTCACAAGGAGGCAAAGCTTGTAGCATATTGCCAAAGGTGCACTTAAAGCACTCCACACTTCTGTTCCCAGCAGGATGATAGGCTGTATACGTAACTCCACGTGATCATTCATAGTTTTGATTCCTTCAGTTAGAATCTACAATGTAAATAGTCATGAAAATAAAGAAAACGCATTGAATGAGAAGGTGTGTCCAAACTTTTGGCCTGTACTGTACATACATACGTACATTCATTCATTTATTTATAATAGTTTATAATTTATCGTGTTGCGAAAGTACTTGACGGTGGGGTGCGTTTCGTGGGTGGAGGTAAAAGGCCGGCGGATCAGGAGGGGGCTTGTCTGTAAAGTCTGATTTGACGTGCAGCTTCATATGGGACGCAGGGCGAACGAGGGCAACCGCAAATTACAGCCCCACTCTTCAGCATTCGCCACGACGAAAAAGGCCTAAAATATGCCACCGTGTCTTTCAACGAATGCACGAAAAATCACAAATATGCTGCTGAAAAAAAACATAGAAAGCCTGCGGGGATTCATATATGAGCAGCCGGGTAACCCACTGTGTCCGGTGGCCTCCCTGGAGAAACAGCCTACCTCTCCCTGCTGCCTCCTGATCCACCTGTCTTTTATCTCCATCCAAAGCGGACACAGTGTGACAGTGCCGATGTATGGTAAATTAACGGTATACTTTTATTATTATTGTTATTGTTACATCCGACGTTAGGCATACGCCTGCGCAAAAACACACCCGTGGCGAAACGCACGCCACCGTCCCCGCAAGTCCCCGAGTCCAAACATAATTGAACACTATTTTAACAATTGCACTATTAATGGAAATATTCAATTCAACATTAACGAGCCCAAATAGCCTGATATGACATGATGATGGCGCTAGATGAAAAAGCAATCTTACCATCTGCACTCTGCATTCTATGCACTCTATCTTGCATGGCGGAAGAATGAATAGTTCTCAATTTTATTGTTGCATTTTTTTCTTGTGTGTTTATTTTATGGGCTATATGGAGACTAACCGTTTTATAAAAGCAATAAGCGCCGAGAAGCCGTGAGTTACAGTGATTTTACAACGGCATTCTGTTTGCTGTGGTCCCACCTACTAAATTGTCCGGGTGGCGCGCGCGTTACCTACTTTTTTTTTTTTTTCCGGGTACCCGTTATTTTTTTTTCGGGCTTGGTGGAAAAGAATCGTCATGAAAAAATCGATGCAAATCGATGCACGAAAACATTGCGATGAATCGCAATTCCGATGAATCGCACCCACCACTAATTAGAACTAGCTAACGTTGGCTGGCTAATTAGTTCGCTATCTTGCTAATGGAAATTCCATCATCATATGGCCCGCTTGTCTTGCTAACTAATGTTAGCCATTTTGCTCGAAGCATAACGTCATAATTTAACGTAAGACGGTTCCTTCAAACTAACGTTAAAACTTTCCATCGTACTCGGAAGCCAGGCATCTCTTCCAAACTACGCGATTCACGTGAATGACCCGATTGACCAAAAAAAAAAAAAAAAACGGTGATTGTAGCCGAAAGGCAACAAGTTTGCATGCCTGAGAAGTGCAACTCTAACTCTGTGCTGTCGGAGAATAACTCAAGAAAATGCATATTAAATAATTTTAGTTAAATTTATTGAACAACTGACAATCAAACCAAGTTTAAAATTATAAAATATGACAAGCAAGTCCTCCTCGGCTGAATCGCAGCCGCTTCTACATTTGAGCCGTCCTCCATTTCCTCAGTGTCTCTTGCCCTTCTTGTTGCAGACTGGAGGGGGTGGAGTCACGTGACTACACACGCTGTACACGTAGTACAGCGTCTTAAAGGGACATGAACATGCCTACCTACACAGCCAAAAAAGACAAAAACGACTTTTATTTTGTTTTTTTTTTTAAATACAGAACATACCGACATGAGCAAAGTGAAGTCGGTTATCGTCATAAATTTCGGTATCGGTAAATTTTCGGTATATCGCCCAGCCCTAGAAATATCCCTGTTTTGCATTTTCACAAACAGAATAAAGATTTCCCAAATCTGAAACTGTGTTTCACTGAATCTCTGGAGTTTCCTTGACTCCAGAGATTCATTGAACAAGTCAATGAGGGAAAAATTTTACAGTAAAAACTCAGAATAACAGAATAACAGAAATAGGCAAGAGGCAGAAATAGCAGTTAGGGCAATAAAAAATGATCAAAAAGTAGACAACTGCAGAAGACTAAATTAACCCCATTTGTAAAATTTTTCACTTCATGAATCACCTTGACAGTTACTGAACAATGCCATCTGCAGGCATTATACCATTTTTACAGTGGACCGGAATCGGAAGCTGCAAATCGGATGCCAGCTTTAGCAAAACAGCAGCAAGTGCTGTATCTGTGTATCTAAACAGGAGGCGTTTATGTACAGTGTTTATCATAGATCACCTGTGCCAAATTAATTCCTGCTTTCCTGCCAGGGCAGCAGGGTAACTGTCTGAAAGAAGCAAAGCCCTAAGTAGAGGCCCACCACAGTTCATCACCAGCTGGTTGACATTTCCAACAGGTTTTCCCTGTTTGAAAGAGAACTGAGAACTGAAACTGACCTGAGAAACCAGCTCTGATCATTAGCAGCTCTGTTTTGAGAAATGTGAATATTAATGACTGGTGACTGCAGTCAAATGCTTTCCAATACTTGGCTGTGACCCTGTGGCTTCATCTTTATTTCCCATGAACCATTAAAATATCAACAGAATAGTGGAAACAGCTCTCAATAAAATCCTGCTGGCCTACAGTATCCTGCATTTGAGTCCACCTGCTCTCCCTGCACATGACACAAATAAGAAAGAGGTTTATCACTTTTGTTCAGAGGAGGATAAAGTCAAAAGCCTTAATTTAAAACAAGGTTTATCTATAGGGCAAAAAAATTTCCCTCATTTGCTTTGATTTGAAATAACAGCTTTTTTTTTAAATCTGCTTTCTCTGTGCTGCATGTCTTGGCTGTGGCTCTGAGGCGTCATCTTTTGTTTCCCATGAACCATAAAAATATCAAATGTCTAGCATGACATTAAATTTATTAATAAATCATTTAAGTACATCTATTACTATAGGGATTGCACAAATTGCACACATTTTTTTATTTCCACTTTTTCATTTCATGTTGTTCAGAAGTCTTTATTGTCATATGCACAGTAATCTGACAAGGAAATTCTTACTTCACATTTCCCTGCCAGCAATAACACACACATATAAAATATCTGAACAGAATATCCATAAAGTATCTTTCATTTTCATCACAAATATGACATGAATGACATTTTGCTTATGCTGTACATCTCAGTAGTCTTTCAGTTACTTTATTTCATATAGTTTTAACAAGTAATTTAATGGGCATAATTAGGCTCAAATGCAAAATACAGGAAAATGTGTGTGTGTGTGTGTGTGTGTAAACATTGCATAAAAAGTAAGGAAATTTGTGTTTGGTAGATTATTTCTTTGTTGTAACAATGCTTCTTGGCAATAAATCTTATACTGTTGGAAAGCCTGTTTATTTCCCTTTTAAATGGTACCACATTTGTTTTTATGTCTGGGTCACTCAAGGCCGTTACACCTAGCGGCACAACCAGGTACTACAGTGTCTTGCAGCAGTGCTGGAAAACCAGCGGTTGAGCACTAATGCCCTCCCTCCCCTGTCATTTTGCTGGCCAACAACTTTCCTCCGGGCAGGCAAGAGCCAAGCCAGTCTTACCATCTTGAGGCCAGATGCGGGAGGCTTGACGGCACATGTGACTGGAAGATGATGGCGAACATTGGCCATAAGCTCTGCTTTCCAGTGGAGATTGCGTCGACCAACCTTAGGCTAGACCTTGTGTTGTTGTCGGCCTCCCTCAAGCTTGTGTACATCATCGAGCTCAAGGTGCCCTGGGAGGGTGCTGTGGAGGAGGCCGACGAACGCAAGAAGCTGAGGTATGCTGAGCTTGCGGCCAAAGTACAACAGCAAGGCTGGATAGCGAAGGTCCACCCAGTAGACCTGTGGTTTTGCCTTTATTGTGTCATATTTTACAAATTGTGCATGCCTTTTGTATCTGTGTTTCTGCTTTGCATGTTCTAGTTATTGTTTAACAATGCAGTTCAATGTGGTCTTATTCAATCTACTTTTCTATTAACATTAATTTCTTCATGTATTTATTGTCTTGCATATTTGTGTTGCATGTTTTAAGGATGTCCTGAATTGATGTTTTTTTTATTTATGTTATATATGTTTTTTTTCTTTTTCTTCCCTCTTTCTTTCTTTTTCTTTTCCCTCATTTTATTAATTGTTCCGCATGTTTATAAATGACCTCAGTAACTTTGTAATTTCAATCTCATTTTCATATTTTATTCTGTTTTTAGGGTGACTCTGTAACATCTGTCCAGGAACTACAGATGAAAAATAGCTTCTTGGCTAACTCTGGCGCATTTACAGAAATGTTTATTAATGTGCACTGTCCCTGTCAAATAAACAAATAAATAAAATAAAATAAAAAATAGAGATACGCTGCAGAGGGTTTGTAGCCACCTCAACATCCACACTGCTGCGGGAGACAGGAGTGCAAGAGAAGGCTCACCGGCAAGCTGTGAAAGACCTCTCTAGGGCTGCAGAAGAGGGGAGCCAGTGGCTGTGGTTAAAGAGGAAGGACTCCACCTGGGCGGTCAGGTGAGTTGTGGCACCTAGGCGGTGAGCCCTGGACACTGGTTTCACTGCTGAACCCTCTGGAGGTGTTGTGGACCTATTCAGCGATACACCAATAAAGGAGGGCGCCCGCGTGATTACCCGAAGGTTGCCGCCACTCACAAGATCACCCCATAGAGTCTCAAGTATGCAACAAAGTGATAATAACACCTAATCCTACCAACAGAACTGTGTAACGTCCAGGTCCATGCAGATAAATAAGTGAAACAGTCAGCCATCTCGATAGTAGTGGTAATGGACAAGGAGCAGAAAATGACAATGGTGATCGATTTAACAATTCCCAGTGACAGAAACATCAGGAATCAAAACAGGACTAAAATGCACAAGAACTAATGAGCAAACAAGACACACCTGGGGAAGGGGCTGGAGCACTAGCAGGGCTCTCAAGTGTCACGCATTGAGCGTGACAGTCACTCTTTTGGGTCTTTTGTCACGCAGTCCCACCACATATTGTATTTGTCACGCTGAAAAAAAAAAAAAAAATATATATATATATATATATATATATATATATATATATATATATACATATATATATATGTGTGTGTGTATCTATGTGTGTGTGTGTGTATATATATATATATATATATATTATGGCATGCCGTTTAGGAAAATATTATATATATGGAATGAAACTTGAATATGTGGAATGTAAGTCTGAATATTTTGAATGAAACTTGAATATATGGAATGAAACTTGAATATTTTGAATGAAAGTCTGACTATATGGAATGAAAGTCTGAATATATGGAATGAAACTTGAATATTTTGAATGAAAGTCTGAATATATGGAATGAAACTTGAATATTTTGAATGAAAGTCTGAATATATGGAATGAAACTTGAATATTTTGAATGAAAGTCTGAATATATGGAATGAAAGTCTGAATTTATGGAATGAAACTTGAATATTTTGAATGAAAGTCTGAATATATGGAATGAA
This sequence comes from Myripristis murdjan, assembly GCF_902150065.1. Taxonomy (NCBI): domain Eukaryota; kingdom Metazoa; phylum Chordata; class Actinopteri; order Holocentriformes; family Holocentridae; genus Myripristis; species Myripristis murdjan. The sequence goes on along the minus strand of NC_043992.1, from coordinate 34,746,500 downwards.
ACTTGAATATTTTGAATGAAAGTCTGAATATCTTCAAATACAGGAGCCTTAGGTACAGATGGAAAACCTCATATATTTAGACTGCCTTTCTCCATTCAACCTGTCTGAACTAATTTCAGCTGTTTCACCTGTTTCTTAGAACCCATCCCAAGTCTTACCCTCTCCACCCTGAGACAACTTCTGTTATTGTTTAATGCTGTACAAAAAAAAAGAACCATACAAAAACAACAAAGTGTCCACAGTGTTGATCATTTGAAAATGATTATAAATATTTATAAGAATAGTCTGAGATCTATTTCTTCATTAGGCCTGGATATATGAAAGTGGCCATCTTGAAACTCAAATATATTTCTCTCTGCAATAATTCACTGAGATGATCACCACCTCTAATGGGCTGGTGATTAAATTCAATCCCTTCCACTCTTAAGGCTTTCATTACTGTTCTGGCATTCCTTAAAGTGCATGCCATTCATTCAGTACATTCTGTGTTCTCAGTTATGTTAATAACTGAGAAACAGCAAAATTTCAGAGAGTAATTCCTGGAGGGGACATGAAAAAACTGCTGTCTGGCACTACTGTACCTCCCTCTTTCTCTCTTACGCTCCTTTGAAACTTGCTGTACAGTGTTGAGCCTTCAGCATGTTCATATGTTTTAAGTAATGGTATTAAAAGCAATAATCCTCTAACCAAATTTCTTTGCTCACTGTTCTATTTCCATGACAGTCCATCAAATTAGCTTTACAAGAACTAGAAACTCAAAAGAAGCTTTAAAACTAGAGGAAATACCTTGAATAATCCATCTACATCAAACTATTCTTCAAAAAACAGATTTATTGTAGTGTCAACAAAAAGCAAAGCAAGATATGGCATCAAATAGTGACATACAGTATATGTTTGAGCTGTACACTGTCCCTTTTAGATAAAATAAGAAAATCAAATGAAACTATACCACCAAATAATGCAACTTAAAATGCACAGCCCTTATACATTTAAATTATAAAGTGTAACTGTGGGCCTATACAACATCAAACTCACACTACAAATAGCCTAATTAAAAAAAAATAAATAAATAAATAAAAAAAAATAGATGTCTATGTAAAGACACATTACAGCAAATGTGAACATGACAAGAGTACAGAGTTCCAAAAGCGGTTTTAATGAATATTATAAATAATGATGAAGTAAATCATGTATGAGAAATACATAGTGTCTACCCATGTTCTCCAGTTTATACACATCAATACAGAAGTACAAACAAATGCAAACAATTA